>NC_134314.1:113574236-113753821 GCF_964195595.1 Calonectris borealis
TTAATTAAAGTTTTTGATTAATTTAATGCTGATGTAAAATCAGAATTGGACCCCACCCTGTAGACAGTGAACTCAGTTTTTTACTTCACATGAGGAGAAAATGTAAGCAGAGTTGAAATATTCCTCTTTAAGGTAGGCTCTGCTAAGGATGCTTCACAATACAGTGAGCAGTGAACACTGCAGAGAAGCAGTCCAGAAAGCCAACTGCGGTGCACCCCTAGTCCTCCACAAAAAGGTTCCACAGCATCTGAAAGCATTAGGATTTCAAGCCTGAGCTGGCCAGTTGCTACATTAGCTCAGCCACCATTTACATGGGAGACAAACTAATGCCTCACTAATATACTGGCCACACTTCAGCAGCATTCCTAGAAGAGCTTTTGTGGCAGGAATTGGAGGCAAATTCTCAAATTGGTACTACTATTTGAGAAATCTGCTTTGGTGCTCACAAAACCACCTCTTGCACGCTTTTCCTTCTTAAGAGACATATCCCTTGTTACCATGTACCAGCTCTTCCATTGCATTCCAGTTTCTCACCTAAGGGGATGCAGAATGAGATGGCAGACTCAACACTTTGCAGCGTGCAGTAACACAGCAATAGCCCTGTAAGCGTGGGATGAGATAGCATGACGAGCATCACCAAAAGCATGAAGGGCTGAGGTAGCACAGTCCTATCTTATTGCCCCAGCCATGTCAAAAATATTGTCTTTTTAAGTTGCTGAACACCGCATCTCTCTATAATGAGATTCTGATTTCATCACATTAGCATTGGTCTGAAACATCTCCACTGTGACCAATGAAGTTAATTCATGTTTAATAAGATCAGGATTCAGCCTCCATCAATACTTGTGGCGTGGTCATACCAATTCCCTGTCATGACTGACCCCCATGCCACCAAAGAGCAAGAGCACCAAAAAGGCTTGCTAGAACATTCAAGAAATGTGCTTTAAGCTGTAAAACAAGATTTGGCCTTTTAGACTTTCCTTTTCCTGAATACATATTGTCCTTTTATTACTGCTTTTTATGCCAGACTCATTCTGAACCTCAGTTATGGCATTTTCGCATTATGTTCCTCCAACTACATGGAAGATTCAGAATTAAAGACACAAATATTTATGCAAGACAAAGGGAGACAGAGGGACAAAGAGAGGCACAACACTCACCCTTAAAGTGCTAGCTTGTGCCAAACACATTGTGCCAGATGCCAGGATCAATTTTTCTACGATATTGCCAACTGCCTTCAGCATTTGTTCAGGATATTCAGTGAGAGTGGGTTAAGGCCATGGGAAAAGAAAAGCGGATTGTGTACTAACTGGGATATCTGCCGTTTTTCAGGGTGGCAATCGCCTCTCACGGTAACGAGCAGAACACATGCTAATGCGCCACGGTGCATTGCAGCCAGGAGAAAAGGTCAGGCTTAACAGAACGCTGCAGAACTCACTGCAAACCGAGCATGTATTTAATCACCACAATGAGGCCAAGAGCATTATCTATGGGTGATCATATTATTTCTCAAATACATTTTGACGTGTTAAAACAATATTCCACCAGAATGAGAGGCTATTTGTGCCACTGTGGGATGCTTTGAAGCTATGACCATCAATTTTGTGGATTTGTGTCAAATGTGCAGTGCATTAAAAGATATGAGTGATATCCCCTTCAAGTTTTCCCATTAAATGAACCCCTGTGACAAAGTACTTCCACAAAGACATGCTGAAAATATTTGGGCAACTATTTCACACAAGTGTGCTAAAGATCTCATGTTAATGACATGATTGAAAAAGGCACCAGGCAAATTATAACAAAATTATTTTAGCCATTATTTCACAGGAAAAAAATTATAATGCAGCAGGTCAAAGAGCAACTAAGTGAAAGTATTACAGTGAAGAGAAATCTTTAACACGTTCTCAACCATTTTTATATCATTTCCTTTTTCTAGGCTTAGTGGCAGTAGGTACCTAGAAACATGTTTACCTTATGCATAAGTATGGGGGTAGCTTTATTAGTAGCAGAGACTAGCATTCACAAAAATTTCTACAATGAGATGTGATAAAGATATTTAGTCAAATAAATTGACTTAGTAAATACAATAAGAGCATGTTAACATAATTCTTAGTAACTTCTAAGTTCTTTGTCTTTAAAAGTATTAAAGTTTATACTTTAATGTACTCTTGTCAAAAAGGCAGATATTTATTCTTCGCCTGGTCATTATTATAACCACAGTCACATGAGCAGAGCGAAAGCAAATGTTGCTCAATGTGTAGTACTGTCATAAAAGTATGGAACCTGGGCAGAATCTGCCGCTGATGGAGCCAAGTAAGTTTAACTGAGAAAATCAGATAGTATTCCACATTTCAGATTACTGTTTCCTCCACCACCCCCTGTTCTTTCCATATAACCTGCTGTATTCATTATTAAGAAGCTCAAACTCTTCCTTCTCTTCGTCCCTGAACGCTGGCCCAATTTGTGCTCAGTTTCCAATTAGGATTTAGCTGCAGACGGCAGATCAGCTGGAGACAGTCAGGAGAGGCAGAGGTCTAGCTGGAAACACTGGCCTCTGCGGATGAGCTCTCAAAGCTTCAGCATCATGTTTCCATGCCAACAGACAGCACATGAAGAGGTACTGAAGAAGCAGTCGTGAAGAAAAACTACTATTAATTTTACTTCACCTGCCTTCTGGAAGGATCATTAGAGGGACGATGAACATTTACACACAAGCAAAAATGTTTCAGAAAGCAAAAAGGACGTTTTCACCTTATTCTCCACAACATCTGTGTACACCTTCCAGACAGTCTCACTTTCCAGCGCACTTAAGAGAATTAGGCATTCAAGGTACATCTGCACCAACACCAGTCTGTTCCCAGTGTTTGCTATGCCCAGGTCAGGACCTAGCCTGTTCTGTGGCTAAACCACTCACGTCGACCTCTGGCCTTTGGGTCCCTCGAGCCTGGCTTTCAAAATCCTGCTCCCCAGGTAACAGCATGACAGCAGGGTGCTCTGTACCCTTAGAGTGTGCTGGCCTCCAGCCAATCCCTTTCCAGTCCCTTAATTTGGGGTTATCGCAAGCCACTGTTGCGAGTCTCCTCTCCTCTCTTGCCAAGTGCATTTGGCTCTGACCACATTAAAGGATTACACAGGCACCAGAAGTGGGACTGAAATAGCAGGCTGACTGGTAAGCAGGTATCTACCTCACATCTCCAAAACGGGTCCTCTTCAGCATCTAGCACAGGATGGAGCACATACCCCTTGATGCACCAGCTAAGATTTGCTAAACATCCTGGTCCCATGGAGCTACATTTTCTAAAGCCTCATGGCTCCTCCAGCCTCAGAAGTCTTTCTGCTCACAGGGCTGGCTCTTAGCCCCATATTAAGATCCTTATTCCCTTATTATTTACATCAGTGAATTGGGCCTTGACTATCCCACATCTCTGGACCCTGCCTGCTGAGTCTCATTCTGGTCTGAGGTTGAGATGCATTCACGTGCCCAGGCAACAGAAGCAAGGCAAAACGTATTCTGAGATAGAAATTAAAGTCTTAAAATGTGCCTTGGGAGGAATTTGGAGTTCACATTCAAAAGCAGGATTCACAAAAATCCCTGGCTCGTTGCTTGAGTAGCAGCATTCAAAGGGCAGTGAATGATACAAGGCACGTCCAGATTGCACAGGACAGGAGAGACGTCCTCAGCGTCGTATGGTGACATGCTTCATCGCAAGTCAGAAGTGCTCAGGCCACTTCCACTGTGGCCCAAGCAATGCTAACGCATGGTGCTATTTCTGGTCCTCGAACTAGGTTATCTGGCAGGAGCTTTGCTCATGCGTTTTATCCAATCACTCTTTCACAGATCTGCAGTTGGCAGCTTCCATAGCCCAGACACCCAACCCTCCCAGGTTCCTCTGGGTGCTCCTCACAACAGAAGCAGTGAGGAGGCTGCCTCCGCTTTGTCCATTGTCACAGAAAAAGATGGAGTAGGAGGCAGAAGTGGCAGCAGCCGGTAAGACTTGAAAGCTGTCTCTCTGCCTCTTTCCCACAGCGATACCCAGGGCACATCACTCCACTTTTGCAGTGGCTCTGCTCCTTAAATTACACAAGCAGCCAATACAGGGGGGACCTGGCACCTTCATGACTGAGCTACAGGGACATAATACCTTTGGCTTCCTGCTGCCTCGCTCCATGAACTTGTGCCACAGCTGCCCAGCGACTCCAGCTCGGCAGGAGATGTGGTGGAAGGAGTGCTCCTAGGCAGGTGAGGGGGTTATTCTCTGGGGGGATGTGTATTCGATCCTTCCCACACTGAGGAAGGACTCGTATCTGAGGTTCCCTACTTTCTGTGCGACTGCACTTGCTGTTCAGCCATTACACAAAAATTGGGTGGTGGCTCTGCCACCTATGGTGGTACCTCATAAGACATGGATCAGAGCCACTAACCATCCTCATCTACAGTGACGGGGGCAATGGAGCCATCCCACCTCCTAAGAAGGCCCTGACTGAGGGCCAGGAAGTCACCTAAGTTTGTGAAAGAAACTAAACTTCAGATTCAGCTCACTCTCTGCTGCTTTAGGATTGATGCCTTCCCACCACCCTCCCCTCCTTCTTCTCCTCACATGCCATGGACTTACTGTAAACTCCATCCTAAGCAGGCAACCCTCTCCCCACCATTCACTCCATAAAATCTGGCACAAAGATGCCAAACTTGGTTTGGCATTCCTAAAACCTGCCACCCAAGATGCAGCTGTGCAATGCAAAGTGCTGCTAGCACCTTCTTTGGAAATGGAGCTGAAGTGTTTTGAAAAATGTAATCCGTAAAACTGATTTACGTCTTCTCGTAAAACCTTACAGCACACTTTACTTAAGGACTGTGCATTTGTGATAAGCTAAGTAAGAGATTATACAGAGTATAAACAGCTACACTTCTAAAAGAGACTATACACTGGTTGTACAGTACACAGTTATCCAGTTGTCTGCTGAGACAGTACATCTATAATACTGTAGCTTCAGCACAGCTACATAAACAGGTATCATGAGATCACACAGCCTGAAAATCCAGCACTTCATTTTAAGGGGTTAAGCTGCATACGGCCCAGCTCCCAGGGGACTAGCAATGGAAAGTGATGCCTAAAACCTGTAATGGAGCTACTCTGTTTAACAAATACCCCTTAATTTCAAACAAGATGAGCATTACATCCCTACTGGTTTTCAATGCTATTTACGCATCTCGTGGACTTTTATACAGCAATAAATTGGGCATGGTGGTAATTTTTCCCCGAAGTTTGTATCTCCTATCTACTGGCTTCATTAATGATCCCAGCTCTGTCTATTTAAGCCTCTGTTTAATGACACCATTCCCTGTATTGGTCATTAATGCCTTTACAGTTTAATGCAGCATGACAAATGAACACAGTGCATTTCATATAGTTGCAACTACAGTAATGCCTCATTTGGTATTCCTATCAAATGGAAGTAGAACAAGCAGACAAAAATGTGCTGGAAATGCAAACAGGCGTAGGGAAAATATTTAGTGTTTACAAGTTGCACGCTGCTTCAAGTGTTTCACATTTCTGTACACAGCTGAATTGAGTTTTCATGGCAGTTTAGGTCACAATTGAATTAATGGCACAAAAAAATCTTCAGATTTTGCTGTTTTCTTACTTTCAATTCAGTACTGCTGCAGAGCTGCAATTCAACCCTTTGAATACACATATCTTAAAGGTTACAAAGTCTGGAAGCTGTTTCACATACAAGAGTTTGTTATACTGAATAGCTTAGATTTTTTTTCTGTGTTTTCTCAAAGCGTTTCTCACTGTGATATTAATTACAAAATGAATGCAAGGGCAACATGTCAGTAATATAAGGAAGAATCACTCAAATTTCTTTTCATATCTTTCTTAGTCTCAGTCTATTTCTATACTTGTTTCTGACTGTTCTTCTGTCCTGTTCTCACTCTGCTATCGATGTGGCATTTCTTTATATCTTTTGTAATACCTAATGGTTATTCAACCTTTCTTTGCCTTGATGTGAACCAGGGCTTATGGCTTTGTTTAAGGTGTTCTTACTGTATTGTAAGACAGTCAGATACAAGATGTACAACCTCATCTTCTTGAATAGGTCCAGCTCCCCTCTTCCTGGGAATGATTCTTAAAGTCACACTCAGTTTAACTCATCTCCCTTCAAGGCAGGAGGATCATCTCAGAGTGACTACATCAGTGGACAAAGGAAGAGCTATGGATGTCACCTATCTGGACTTCTCTAAGCCCTTTGACACGGTTCCCCACAACATCCTTCTCTCTAAATTGGAGAGATACAGATTTGATGGATGGACTATTCAGTGGATAAGGAATTGGCTGGATGGTCACATCCAGAGGGTAGTGGTCAATGGCTCAATGTCCAGATGGAGATCAATGACAAGTGGTGTCCCACAGGGGCTCGCATTGGGACCAGTACTGTTTAATGTCTTCATCAATGACATAGTGGGATCGAGTGCACCCTCAGCAAGTTTACAGATGACACCAAGCTGAGTGGTGTAGTTCACATGCCTGAGGGATGGGATGCTATCCAGAGGGACCTGGACAAGCTTGAGAAGTGGGGCCATGTGAACCTATGAGGTTCAACAAGGCCAAGTGCAAGGTCCTGCACCTGGGTCAGGGCAACTCCAAGTATCAATACAGGCTGGGGGATGAAGGGATTGAGAGCAGCCCTGCAGAGAAGGACTTGGGGGTACTGGTGGATGAAAAGCTGGACATAAGCCGGCAATGTGCCTTCGTAGGCCAGAAAGCCAACCGTATCCTGGGCTGCATCAAAAGAAGCGTGGCCAGCAGGTCGAGGGAGGTGATTCTGCCCCTCGACTCTGCTCTGGTGAGACCCCACCTGGAGTATTGAGTCCACCTCTGGAGCCCTCAGCACAAGAAAGACATGGACCTGTTGGAGCGGGTCCAAAGGAGGGCCACAAAAATCATCAGAGGGATGGAACACCTCTCCTTTGATGAAAGGCTGAGAGAGTTGGGGTTGTTTAGCCTGGAGAAGGATTCGGGGAGACCTTATTGCAGCCTTTCAATACTTAAAGGGGGATCTAATTGAAGATGTCTCTGCTCATTGGACTAGATTACCTTTAATAATCCCTTCCAACCCAAACCATGCTATGATTCTATGATCTTTGTTTTTCACCTCTTCTTCTGCATCAAATCCGCACGTTCATTAATGCTCTAGCTTCATCTTTCCCGTGCTGCCAAAACAACGCCTCTCCCTCTGCTAACTAGCTCAGTAGTGCACTGAACGTTCCTCACCTTCCTTACTGCAGTATCCCATTATACATAACTCTGTCTCATATACCCCTCTGCTGTGTTTCCAGAATATTACTTCCAGAATCAGCTTCCCAAGGCATCAGCCCTCAGGTACATTCTTTCCTAACAAAAATTATTCTCAAAAAAAAGCAGCTATAAGCCCAGTGGAGGTGGCTGTTCTGTCTTTCACTGTCTAAGAATAAACTTCATTATGCTGTGAGCAACTTGTTAGACAACTGAGTGACAGAATTATTGAAAGATTACATTTAAAAATTAGCTGAAGGTGTTATAAAGCTGAATATAATATAATCTGCACACAATTTCAGAATTATGAAAGATCTGTTTCGGCAGTACTTAATATAGACACCTTGCAACTGGTTACTGCATGAATGGAAGTTCTAATACAGAAGCAATTCTTTTAAAAGAGATTATTTAAGACATTACAGTATAACACAGAAGAGCAACATTGACATCACTATATAATCTTTGAAGCACTTTAGGAAACTTTACCCTAAAAAGAGTCATATACAAGTCTCTTCAAATGAGTTGGCATTGAGCTTTAAAGACATTAATATTGCAAATAATATGTCAGCCGGGACTCACCCCACTTCTTTGTCCTGAGTGGTCAATGAACACAAACACCAAAAATAAAAGCAAACAACTACACAAAAATCATGGCTCCAAAAACCCTTGCCAGATAAAAAAAACCCTGAAAACATATGGGACTACTGGAAACATTTGACATTTGCCCAGTTATCCGTAAGCAGCAGATACTAAGTCTGAAGATAAATGTCACAAATATAGTTTCATTTCTGACAACAAAATATTTTCTGAAGTATTTTTTATATGATTCTCATTTAACTATAAATTATAGTCAGCTTACACCAGTTTGCTCACAGCCACACCCCATCACATTTTCAGTACTTCTAAGAACGGAGATCCCACAGCCTCTCCAAACAAGCTATTCCACCCTCATATGTCAGGTGGCGTTTGACCACACTCATGGTTAAATAAAGAAATAACCAACAAAACTTATCAAAAAAGAATTTCCCGCATTCTAACTTGTGTCTGCTGCCCCCAGTTCTATCACTGTGTATGTCTGAGAAGAGTCTGGCTCCACCTTCTCTATTCTTTCAAATCAGATATTTGTAAAGAGCAGTAAGATCTGCCCTTTGTCTCCTCCAGCCTGAACAAACCAGCGCTCTCAGCCTCTCCTAGCACATCTTCTGTGTCAGCCCCCAGATCACCCTGGTGGTCTCCACTGAACTTTTTCTGCTATGTCCATGTCCCTCTTGTACTGAGGAGCCCAGCACTGGACATGGCACTCCCAGTGTGGTTTCACAAGTGCTGGATGGAGGGGAATAATCTCTTCCCTGAGCCTGTTGACTACATGCTAGCTGGTGTGCAGTTGGCCTTCTTCAGTGCAATACCAACACGTTAATTCAATGGATTTCTTCTTCTAGAACAAGGTAGAAGATGCAGAATAATGTGCTCCCAAACCTCAACTCCAACCAATATTTGTTTAAACCTTGAAGCTCAATGTTTTAAATCCTTCCAGAAGTACCTGTCATTAATTAGAGCATTATGGATATCCAATATAAATACCTACTTTATCATCTCATAAATATTATTTCATTACCTCAACGGCTTCCTGTGCCTGAAAGTTCTACAGTTTAATCAAGAGTTGTACAGAAATGTATTTCCTTTTATCAGTTCTGAATTTCCCTTTTTAATATAATCATGTTTATTTCAATCTTCTAATTTCAATCTATTTTATTCTTCAACTGAAGTTAAACATGATGTGATAAAAGAATTAGGTATAAAACTATTTCAAGGCAGTCCCTTTAATTGTCTACATTGTCCTTTCCTTGGACATGGATCTTAATTCCTTTAATCTTTGTCATTCCTTTTCTTAGTGAAATGCTAGAGAGTTACCACCAGTTACTACTATCTGGCCACTTCGTTGTATTTTTCTGCATTGTCCGTAACACCGCAAAGCTATCCATTAGCAATACATCATTACACCTACAGGTGCTCTTTACTGTTTGATATTAATTTACAGGCAGGAATGCATTCCCTTCCTTTCTGCAATTTAATAAGGATTAGCCAGTGCAGTTACTGCAGAAATAAGCCAAAGGAAATCATTCAAAAAGTATATTTTTGTTTAGTACAAAACTGCTTTGACACCATGCATACTCAGCTTTGGAGCTGATGAGTCTTCTCACAGTCACTGAACCTGCAAACTTTGATTTTCTCTCCCCAGAGGTTATTATAGATTTTCATCAGCTTGTGCATTGAGGAAGTCAAGACTGTATTTTCAATCGATTCCAGCCCTGTGGTATTTAAATAACAATCTTAAAGAAGTGCATTTTAAATGACCCTTTGTGGGCCTTGTTGTTCCTGTTCACGTATTTTACCCATTAATTATAAAATACTGTGCAATTCAGGGGGAAAAAAAAAAGTCAATTTAAAGGCACTGATGAAAGAGAAACTAAGCATTCTGCAGTCGAAGAGCTTGAAAATGTTGACATCCCCCAGAACAGCTCATGATGTCCATCTGAGACAGAGCAGCCTTTGTACTACTTCGCTACAGGAAAACATACCTTGGCACAGACAGAGTCCCCATAACCTCCCAGAGTTCTAGCAAGTCTTCTCTCTCTTGAAATAACATCCTGACTTCCCATATTTTTCTTTAATCTGACAGAAGTTTCTCTAAGTAAGAGGAAAGAGTCAGCAGTTATTCATTTGCGTCCAAAGCAGGGTCAGAGTAGAGTTCAATAAGTGAGGCTTTCAAGGATAGAACAAAACACTGAATGGGTGTGCGTTTCTTGAGCAACATTCATTTCTGTGCTGTGAAATCATTGGGGGTCTTGCGGGGGAAGAAAATACAGAAATGGTCCACTGACAAAATAATGCTCGTCTCAGAAAACGCTGATTCAGTGCAACCGTATTTTCCATGGAAACATATCAATACCATTGAATAGTTTGACTGAAAGACAGTAAGATAACTCTGAACTTATTTGTGCCATCTTTGGTTTCAGTCCAAATTTCTCACAAGTCAAATAAAACTGATTTTTTTGTTTACTGATTCTCATTTTGCTTCCCCAGTAAGCCCTGCTTGTCAGCAGCCTGTCCCCCCGCCGTTCACATGCACTTGTCATTTTTTTGCTTTACTCTTAATGAAAGAAAGGTTTCAAAAATGTATAATTTTTTTTTTTACTGGCAGGAAAATCCCCACTCTGGTCAACTCCAACTATGAGCATAGAACAGCCTGGTAGGACAATTTAATCTAGTTTACTTTACCAGAAGTGTGACTTTTAGCATTGTACTCGTTATGTAGTCCAGACTTATTCAGAGACTCAGGACACATACCAGACACTCAGAAAAACGACCCTTTTTTATCAGCAAGGTCACAATCTGATAGTCTGGAGTTACTAGTAGTTTCTCTTCTTCAAGGTTGTGCGAGGGGGCATGATTGCCAGCAGCTTCCCAACCAGTGCTGGGTGACAATAGAACAGTAAAACACTTCCTTAACCAAAAGCATTTTTTATATTTCCTTTCCCATGTTTCAGCGTCAGCAACTTACCAAATTAAAGATTTTACCTAGATTTCTTTCAGTCTGCCCTTCTATCCACCCCACCACAAGAGGTTAGTCTTAACTTTGCACAGTGCTTGCTCCTGAGTCCCTCTATCAATGCACAGGAATGAAAATTACAAACTAGTGGCTTGAAGTCTGGGGCTTCTTTTAAATAGATTTTTTAATTACCTCCCAACATTTTCGCAAGCAGGCAAAACCAAAATGCAGTAAGCATGGTAGTAACTCAGCGCTACTTCGCAACCATTCCCTGCCAAGCCTTGCCCTGCTTGCCACCAATAGGATCTTTTTTTCTGTACCAAGAAAAATTAACAGACTACCGCCATGGGGTGTATAAGAAAGAACTCAAAATGCAGTGGAAAGAGATTATGCAAAAAGCATTCACACAAGCACACTACAGATCAAAAATAATAATGAAATTACTGCTAAAGTAGTACCAGGAATGCTATCTTTCAAAAGATGTGGGAGAGGATCAGAACAGAGGTTGCCACAAGAGCTGAGGCTAAACCAAGTCAATATAGCCTTTTGTTTGCAGATTACTGAAAAGTGACACGACAGCAAGCAAGATCAATAGACCTACAAAATCAGGCCAGGGTTCTTCAGATGCTGTCTTAACCTATTCTCAGGTTAAAGTATTACTTATGGTGACTTAGCTATCAGAAGTTGCTTGAGTAAGTTGGCACATTTGCAACATTATCCTTATTTTAGTAGAGTTGAATGTCTAAAAATGGATGTGGATACAATGCTTAGGAAATCCTTACTTTCCAAATCACATAGAAATATTCAGTGATGTTTCTAGATTTTGCTTCTACTGGTAAAAAAAGTCAGCATTTAACTTTATGACACATAGACCAGAGAAACATAGGATTACTGAGTATACCTTCATTTAAAAAAATGAGTTGACAATAATATTGCATAGAATTGTATTGTATTCAGAGATTCTTTCATGCTTTTCTCCATTTTCATGCAAGTTCCCCAAGAGTTTCATGCTACAAATGTTCCATTGTAATTACACTTACCCAAATAATGTTTTTCCCAGTCTTGGTAAAAAAAAAAAAAAACAAACCACCAAATTATATGCCTTTTCTTGCCATAATTTTGTATTTTTTACTATGGAAGCTTCTTGTGCTCTACAGAGATATTTCAATTCAGCTCTGTTCTATCTGAAAACTCAACAATTTCAGGGTAACTATTTGGATGGTTTCACTCCATTACTTTCAAAGTAACCGAGTAGTCTATACTAATGTACTGAAATCTCAAAGATGCATGGAAAATTTAGATGCTCAAATAAGCTCCAAAGCAGATCAGTGCAGCCGAGATGCTTCATTTTGTCAAGAGCAGAAGGGGGGGGAGACCCACCCAGAACTAGTAGAGAATGGTAAAGGCTATAAATATATATCCTGGCACTGTGCAAGCGCTATACTCTGCCAAGAGCACATTAACAGCAACAGGACATTATTTATAGGCCAGGAGGTGCAGAATGGAGGAATGGAACATGGGTGGAAAAACTGGGGCAACATGACAAAAATGTGGGTGGTGCAGGTGGGAAAGGAAACCACCACTAGCATGAGGGATTCAATGTGGGGAAAAAACCACTTTCATCCCACCTGCAAGAAAAAGCTTATCAATACCAGCTAAGCAGTCGTCCATCAAGTACTCGCTAACAGAAACACTGAAAATCTCAAGGCCATTTAGAGTTTTCTATTCATCATATTGAGTTTATCTTTCTTCCCCGTGAACATTTTTTATGTGCAGTCTGAATAAATCTGTTCTCAACCTGACTGTTTTTAACTATAGATTCAATTTAACTTGCTCCTTATCACACAATTAAAACAAAATAACATTATCATCATGAACAGGAGTCCAGAAAAAAAGACCTTTTTGTTCACTGCCTTCAGGGAAGACGTGCATAAAATGATTGTGTTCTGCTGACAGGTCCTGTAAACCAAGTAACTGTGTACATACCAGACATATGGGGCCATTCTAGGCAGCACCACTTCAAGAGAGGCACTGAAGGGATGGAACTTCTTATATCACAGACTTCCATTTCTTTCTTTTGTTATGCAATTCTCCTAGGTTCAGTGCAGAAAATATTGTCCAGTCTCTGCTTCAATAACTGTACTCAAGGATTAAGGTCAGTAGATTTATGTCGTAACTTTAAATATAGTTGATCTGGTGGATTCCAGATGAAGTCTCCAGTCTCCATGCAGGTACTGGGCACTTATGGAGGGACACTGACTGTTCCTGGCATTTTTGTATGCTGAATTCCCACAAGTTTCAGCCCCTGACCATTCAGCTGTTAACTGAGCTCTTTATCTTGGTCTCCCCTACCTATCATTTTACAGAAGTAAAATTCGAAGAGGCAAGGAGGGGAAAAATCACTCGTCTCCACCCTTCTTTATTCCCCAGTCACCCTGATGAAAACAGATAAATCAAGGCCAGAAGAAACTCCTTTCATTCAGAACCTACATTTCTCTCCAATTAGGATTATTTGCTCAAATGGAGTAGATTGCTAGATATTGGCAAATTTGGGTATTTATTCTACCAGATTAAAGCAATCTGAATGTACACATATATAATACACATATATACACAAGCTACTTAGCTAGGCAATTCTTCAGCATAAAGTAGCTTGATTACCATTTCACAAGACTTGCTCACATTTCTCATTCTGACAAAATGCACCAATTTTTAAGCTGGTTTATTACCCTTCTTCCTCTAATTTCAAATACAGGTGTTTTACACGTATTATACTGCTCAGTGACCTTAGCAGACTCTGTCCTTATCTCCTGCCTTTAAGACAAGCACAACCAAAGTAGTCTCAGGAGACACAGTAGCCAAGGTCAGCTTCTATATTTCTAACACAAATGAAATGGGAAAATAAACTTGGGTTAAGCTTTATAACCTTCACGGAACAATTCTATTCTATTCTTCATGCAGCTGCACAACAATAAAGTTGCCAATGAAAAAAGGATCCAAAAATCACTGTACTCGCTATTTAGTTATGGTAGGATCAAACCTGTCATTATTATATTGCTGTCAAACTAACTTCCAGGGTGCTGAGAGTTACGTGCATGTTACTTATAAAACAATCCAGCTGTTCAAATCTGGAGAGATAGTTGATAAATAATTTATTTTCAGCTTAAATTCCCACTGACCTCATTATGACCTTAGGGTTTGACAGGAATGCCAAAAGAGGGAATTTTAGTATGCAGAGATCTTTCACTGAAAGGAAGCACAATGGGTGAGATTAGAGGGGTGGGAAAATACACCAAAGCTGATTTTGTAAAGCCTTCCCTAAGTTAATGGCCTGCTTAGTTTAGGCAGAAGTTTGGAAGAAGCCAAGCTTCCCTTTGCAGTCAAGACATCTAAACCCGTTTAGGCAGAATTTGCCATAAAGATATTTTCATGTGTCCCAAACGGCTGTCCTACGATTAATAGGAGCATAGGGCCACCTCAGAAGGTACCCATGCAGCAGAGTATGCTACCAGGCCAACACAGATGACTGCAACTGTCCTCACCTCCAGTGACAATTTACATACCAAGAATGACAACTTACATCCCATGTGGTGCAGGCAAATAATGAAATGTACAGTGAAATCATTTCAGCAAACTGTGACAAAAAGCACCACCAAAAAATACACAGGCCAAAACAGGTCAGAAGTCTGCCTATAAAGCTGAATTCTGGAGCTATATTCTTCTATTTAAGGATTCACAACAGATTTGAGAGGTAATATGTAGAATATGCATTGATTTCACCTTCATATTCCAAAGATACCACATTTCTTTCGATAGTTTCGAAACTGAGATAAATTGTGAAATTATTTGGAGAACAAATCCTTCTGACCTTTCTGTATTTATTTGTCAGGGATGAGCAGCAAAGTTATCCAGTTAGATCTATCACACAATATAATATGGTATTAAGAAAGTGTTCCAAAAATCCCAGCAGTGGTAAGAAAATGTATGTAAACTAGTAACTCATACACTAAAAATATTTTACAGTAAGAAATTTGCAAAAAACTCAGGATGGTATCAAACTATAAGTACGGCTAATAAAATAACAATTTACAAGGCATGCTAAGTAGCTTTTCAAAATTGTGCTATTTGTCACATATATGCAAACTAATAAAAATACTCTGCATGCTTCTCCCCTCAGATTCATGAAATATTTTTATCAAGATATAAATATGACAGGCACATTCTCTCTTTATTGGCAGTACATCAGCATACTACTGAGAGGAGACTCATTCTCAGACCATGCATTTATCTCTGAACCAGCACTATGAGGAAAAGAATAGCTCCTTAGACACAAACATTATAAAGAAAACTCTAAACAATTCTTAACCAATACTTTCTCCCAAGCTTAATGAAGAAAACACTCCTCATTAATGAAGGCATTATGAAACACTTATGTTTCACATCCCAATTTTTTTCTAGGACTCTGGTACATCATATTATTTCATCCCTTCCTCAGTCCCTACTTACAAAAGATAATTTTTATCAAGTTTGTGGGATATTTTTGCAAGCTTAAACCATCAAGCAGTCACAAATCACAGAGTCCTGCAGAAGAAGGTAATAAAGACAGTTTATAAGTTATGCTATTGCAGCTGCATTTAAAAAAAAACAGCATTCACCACAGACAACTGGTGGTAGAAACAGTGCACAAACATTTTGCTACATCTATCTACACTGAGAATTCTTCATACTTCCAACATTCCCCTTCACATTCCATTAAAGCTAATGGAAATATTCTCCATTGATTTCAATGGAATTTAATAGCTAAAATTGAATTTAAAAGGTAACACCTTTTAAAATCGGTATTTCTTTTTTAAAAGAAAGTAAGCTCTAAAGTGAAATGAGAGAGAAACTGCAGCGAGATATCCTTTAAGCGACCAAAGCAGCATCTCACAAACCTGCCTGGCTGCTTTTGTAACATGGAATCCATGTTAATTTGTCCTGAGCAAGCACCTGAATGTAAGTTTTTTAGGCTTTATGGACTTTAGACTTTATGGATCAGTGATTCTTATCAGTGAAACATCATGTATTATTAAATTAGTGTTACTTTTCTTGACACCTATAACCAGGACTTATTAACATTTAATTTGTTCAGAAATTGCTATTCATTGATGTATCCAATACGAATATTAGAAAGTCCCAACAGACAAGTTCTATACAAAAGGAAGAGGGAAAGTAATAATATACCAATACTATTTCCTTAGTAGTCAATGTCATCATTGTAGTAACAAGGAAAGAAGCCTAGCGTTAAAGATGTGAATGGTAAGGACTTGGGAAGGCAAAGATAAAGCCTTCACAAAGTTTGGTTTGAAAGAGGCACCACATTGGGATGCTCTAGGCACCACAGCTGCACTGGTAACACGTGTAACGTACAAGAGAACATCACAAAAACTAGCTTGGAGCACTGCCTGCGTACACTTTCTTGTCAGAGTGCTCTTACCTGAAAGGAGCGGGGCACAAGGGATAACAGATGAGACACACAACTGAATCCCACGCAGCCAAGAGAAGAATCCCTTGTAGCTGGAAGCACAGGTTGCCACAAGGTTTGGCCCAGATGCTGCCTGGCCTCTTGGCTCAAGGCAAGGTCACAGCAAAATGGGAGAGCTCATTCCTCAGAGATAAAGCCTGCGTTAACAAGTGTAAGGGCCTGTGTTCTAAAATAAACATGGCCCCCCATTTTTCAAACACAGAAACATAACTAAGTATGAAAGAAGAGGCAATATTTACGAGTTATGGTCAATTAAAGCAAAAGCTGAAAGTGACAGCCAAGTAAGAGAAATAACGGACTTAGGAAAACCTGGCCTTCAGCAGCGATGGTGTCTATGTCTATATTAGAAGACAGACTCAGTCTTCACGGTTTTAGAAAGGATTTTGATTTCTTACTTGCCAGCATTTGTAGCCTTCAACATCACTGCTTTCACAACAGCCAGCCCTCCACCTAGCTGAGTCGCAAGAGCTGTCCTCAACAGAAGCCAGGCTCACCCTTTTGACTAAATCACTGTCAGTCAACAGCATCAATGTAGATGTGCAATTAGTGTGCTTATTAAATCTTAAATTTAACCATACAGAAAGTGAACAGTGTGATGTTTGTGTGTAAAATATGCCTTTTTTCAAGTGTGAGTTTAAATATTTTTGGTGATATTATTTAGGTGCCATCAAAAAGTTCTTAATGGCAATGAAATGGGACCAGAAATGCTAGGAATAGCAAGAAGGAAGCTCTTCTACTTTGGTGTTGCTCAGGAATAAATTATTACACCAGATGTAAAGCAAGTGGGATAAAGAACCCCTGTATAATTTTATATTCATTCTAGGTGTATATACAAGACTAAAGATACTGGAAGTCAGTGAAATAAGCCTAAAATATTATTTTAATTAGGTCCTCTTTTAGTAAGGATAAAATAGTTAAGAACATACAGAATGTCCTTACAGGACTCTCATTTATTTCTCCCCATCTTCCAAACAGAGCAACTCCAAATCTTTGTACAATGCTCCTTGAAAGATGCACAAATTAGAACAATTTTTCTCTTAAAATGTCTTGTTTGTAATCTCTTGTCTCCCAGACACTCTGGATTAACAGAAAAAACATACTGGACCTTGCAATGGAAAACATTCAAGAGCTTTCTTCTAGCCACTTGTGCCTTCACTGTGGCAGGATCTATTGCATCTGTCCCAAATCTAAAATTTAAAGTGTAGGTCAAGCACCCGAGTAAAACAGAATTATCCATAACATATCTACATTGAGAGTGCCAGGGTACCCATTCAAGCCAGTTTAGAAACAGAGGAAAGGAAGGCACAAAGATGCTGGCTTTTAAAGATGCCAGTGAAAGGCATGGCTTATTAGCAGAGTTAGAAAACCCACGCAACACTGCACAGCAGTACACTGATAAATCACTTCAGCTGGCACCAGCACTGTGAATACGCACTCCTCCCCCTCTTGAATGGAAACCTGGGCATTAAATAAAATAATTCCATCACATATAAAGCAGGCATATGTGAACAACTCATTTCGGCAATTAAGAAAACCCAGGTGGCTCATGTTTGTTGGTTTAAAAAACACCTTCTCATTTAGTGGTATAAATCAAGAGTAATTGCATTAAAAATTAAGAAATCAAACCAGTACAGGAAGAGAAGAAGATCCATTTAGAGTTATCTAGAAAACAGAATTTCAATCTCAGGGGAATCTCTGACACTTCAACACTAATTTCAATGTCAAAAAAGGAGGCAAGTCAATATATAATACATTGTAATATAGTAGATAAGCCCGACATACTAAGCTAAAAATGTGTAAATTAAATTGTTGTAGCTCTTTGCAGAGTGCTTTGTTTTGCAATACTGACTAAAAACAAACCATCTCTATTTGAAATGTTCAGTATTTTTAAACCTGAAGAGTTTGAGGTGCTTGTTCTGAACTTTCCTATCAAAAAGTAGAAGTTCATTCACAAATCATCATTTACTAAGAAAAACATACAACTATCAATAGCTCATATCTTAATCAGGAGGATTCTTGTCTTAGCTTTAAGACTACTGTAGAGCTGTTTTTATTAATGAACTATCATTTTACTGTCCCACAATGTAATCAGCAAACTGCGTTAACAGTTCTCGTTCTTGTCACATGAAGCCAATTTATCAGGTAAAGCACTGTTTCCCCAGGTCCTAGCTTCTTTAGTAGCTTACTTAGGGAAGGAGACTAGAAGGATTTTCTTATTATGAATTAACTAAAACATAGTTATATAGCTTTCCCCTGTGTATGAAAAAAATGCATTCACGATTCCTCTTCCAAGATAGTGTCTCTTCATCCCAGAACTCATTTATATTTATGGAATATTATAAATGTTCCTTACAGCAGCTACAATGTATTTATCAACAGAAACCTTGAGTTTATTCAGATATATGCAGAGAAATGTGATCTATTCTGCTCTTTTTTCTTCCCAAGCATAGTCAGATTTCTCTTTTCTCTGAGCCCTCTGGCATGATGCAGGATCAATAGCAGCTTTTGGCTTTGGGTCAGGCCCACGGGGCACAGATATAAACAAATGTGTCCCGTTGTCAGATCATGGGTAAGATGGTTCTTGGTAGGATAAAAATCTAAGCCTAATATTTCATTCAAGATTTTTAGTATTTTTATCCCATCTTCTTAATTTTGAGTTCTGTAATTCATCCCAGAAAGCCTAAACCAGCTAAAACACAAAATGTGCCATCTTGGACCGTGCAGGAGTCGTGAGAATCACATCCCTTGTCTTGTGACTCATGTCTGTAAGGTTCTTGGCCACTTTCTACTGATGGAGAAAGTTCCGGTAAGGTCAGAAAAGCTTCCGAAAACCTGAATACTTGAAGACTGCCCTCGAGGCTGCTCTGCTATGGCATGGTGTGTAACTTGGGATCAGACTGCTATGAAAAGACCTGTGAGAAGTCCCTCCCTGCATGCAGAGTTGTCACCCTTGCTTCTGTCTTGCTTTCCCTTGCAGAACAGCTCTGTCCTTTTGCTCCTCAACTCTTGCTCTTCAACTTCTCAGAAATGTTGGTAGCTTCTCATGCCCTATCTTATCCATCCTAATTAACTTGAGACAGCTGACAATGACATAACGCACTCTACATCCAAGAAGACAGGTTATCTCTAGCAAGGTAGATATAATTGGGGAGATTTTTGGAAGTCATTAACTCCGCCCGAAGAAAAAAATGCCACTTTGATCAGAATTAATCCTGCAACAGGCAAGAAAACTGTACATTATTTGAGGTGTATAATACATGGGTGTGAGGAAGAGTTTGTCTGGCTGAATCCTACTTGCCAGCATTATGCACACCATGCTGGCTGCTGATCATTTTCTGCGGCAGACCGAAATACCAGCTAGGAAAATCAAGCAAAAGCATTAGACAGCATGGAAAGTGATCTCCTAATTAAACCGGTTAATCTCTTTCTCCCATTTACATAAAGAAAAAAGATGGCAATCCAGATGTAGTCTTACTGCTGAAGGAAGCAAATGCCAGTGTCTCCAATTTCTCAGAGTAAAGTCTGGGGATGATAATTATTGTGAAAAACTGATTTACCTCTGTTTTTTAACAAAGTATGTATATACAGCATATGTGCCTGAAGAAAAGCTTTTTTCCCTAACAGCCATTTTCCTAGCTACATCTACTGGTTTTTCACCTACTATTTGTGCATGCAGCCTACTTACTCACATTATGTCCCGTAAATAATGCATATCTTTCTATTTATTTTCACTTAGCTGGCTGAAATGGGTTTTCTTGAATAAGCAGCATCCATTTATGAAATGCTGCAATAAAATTTAACACATCTTCCTGATAGCATTCTGCATCTAAAGAAAGTTGTGAAGAATGGAGCTTTATTCCAGGTAAGTCAAGAACCTTAAAATAAAGATAAAATTGATAGCAGGAAGGGAAGAAAACAAACAAAAATTACTTTTAATTGAAAAGACCTTAAGCCATAGCTGGCTGACTGGTCAGGGAAAGTGGTCAAAGACTGGCAGTCTGTAAGCAGTGTTGAAGGGAAAGTAAGACTTGGCGAAATCCAAAGTATGCAGATTCAGCTCAGTGCTTTCCCATCAACTTCAGTTAACCAGTCAAAGACTATTAAAAGCAGTGGGAGAATGAAACTACAGCATTAGCTTTAAGAGGTTTTAGATCAAGCTCAAAATACTTAAAACGTGGCCATAAGTCACAGCTCCACATTCTGCTCCCAGCTCTGCTATTCACCAGCAAGGAAAGCTGGCCCACCTTTCTTTGCTATTGCTTTCTTCAGGCCTTCCAAGGGGGCCTTCCACATCTACCTGCAGTCTGCAAAGTATAACAAAAATCCTTGAGTGAAAGGAAATACATAGATGCAAAGAGGGGATATTTGTTTGGAAGTTTATAGTAGGTCATACACACTGCCTGTACCGCTCACTGCTTATACTCCCCAAGCCGTGTGGCATGGGAGGTGGAATTTACTGTGCAGGAATGGAGCACACCCACAAACTGAAGCGTTCTTCAAATTAAAATGTGTTTGTCAAAGCAAGACCTGCTTATTTTGTTTTACTGAAATTCTCAGGGTTTTTTTTTTTGCTTCGAAGTACCTTCTTCAAGTATATCAAGACCCCAGTCATAACAGCTGACAAACAACACTATGTTCCAGGTTTCAGATTTATTTTCTTGGTTTTATTACAAACCAGCTCTTCCACCTGCACTTAAAAATGAAAAAAAACCAGCAAAACTTTGATTTCAAATACCAGCCTAAATGATAGCCTCAACATTCAAACACTGGGTGCAAAGGGCTGACAGTCTAGTAGACTAAAACATGGAGACGCTGCATTATCATACCTCTTAAAGGCTAGTGAAATTCACTGCAACTAAATACATCCTTCATAGCCACGCGCTTATATAAAGGAAATATACTTTATTAACTTTCAAGGAAAAAAGAAAAAATCTCACTCATTTTTATTTAGATTTCTCAAGTCTGATTTGAAGCAGAGCTTTGAGCTCCTCCCCATAAGCATGTCAGTCTGTCTCAGAAGACAGATAGAGCTAGCATGAATTACAACTATATTTATAAATGCATTTCTGAGCAGCTTTGGTCTAGCATATATTTCACTACAAAGCACTTCAGCAGGTGTTTAAATTCAAGCCTTAAAATGGTCTCAATAATAATCAAGAGTGGAATTCATAGGCTAAAAGTGAACTACACAGTCAAGTGCTCTGCTGAATGAGAGTCTTGGTGAAACTGGTAATTTCAAATTGTTCTGAAGAACTTGACATTTATTCTATACAATGCTGAGAATCTCACATACTGTTAAGATTATAATTACACTATACAGTGTATAAAAACAGTAAAACAGTCCCTGACCAAAGGTCTGGCAGCCTAATTAAACAAAAGCAGCAAAAAATGAGAGTGAAAAGAGATAGAGAGAGGGAAATTTAACTGGAACAGAAACCAAGATTTCTGATCTTTAGGTTATCAACAAAACCATATTGCCTCCCCAGGCAAACTTTACTAGTTATTCTAACAGTTTGTGGGTAGGCACAATATACAGACAGTGCTAATTTAGATTTCTCAGAGTCTCCTAAAAAATTCCTTGAAATCAGTTGGGTGCCGATGCTCCTCTGAGAAATGTAAGCGTTTGAAATAATTCTATTTCATCTCTACTTAAAAACAAACAAAAAATCAGTAGCTCTACATTACGCCTTAGGCAAGAGTTTTTCATTTTTTTTGAATGAATTTTCAAATAAAGGAGGCAGATGAACCTAAAAAATCATGTAAACCTGTAAGTGAAATATATATGCTCAAATGCAGGATTCAGAATCTTGATTAAATATTTAAAAATCTATTATACACGCATATCATGATTTCATAGTGCAAAGAAAAAATATTATAATATATTACAGGAATAGTAATAGGACATTTATAGAAATTGTGGAATAACTTTTTATAAATACACTGTATCATCATATACAAGGATTCAGTATGATCATTTAAAATATCCTGGGAAAAAAAATGAAAACCTGCAAACTCCCTTTTTGCCAATTTTCAGGAATATTTTGCAATGCCCGACAAGTTCTTGGCAACAAAGAATGAGGCTGTTCACCTAGCAAATCAAGCAGAATGCTCTTTACAGGCTTCTTGGTACTCTAACCATGGCTTTTACAGAGGAAAAAGAATTTGCCAGAGACAAGCTCACTAGACGCTAGACAAAAGAAATGTTTTATCCAGTGAGTACTTCATAGTTATTGACAATGTCAGTCATTCACCTCTTGCCAGAAAAACTGAATCATATCAAGTTATTCCAAGACCAACAGCATCCATTACTATCTGGCAGTAAAAGATAGCTCTTCATTACTCACAGGGTTTAATAAGCACTGCAATGTTAGTTCCTATCTCCTGGCCAAATTCCAGTTCAGGTAATTGCCTCCTGCCTCCCTAAATTCCCTTTGCAATTCCCTTAGGTCAGATACTCTTCAACCTGCTCTAAGCTGCTCATGTACTGTTAAACACTAGAAGTGACTACTTTCAATGAATGAACTACACAGTGAGCCAAAATCTCGTTTTCTCAGACTAGAATTCACAAAATGCCTGCACAAGATGAAACATAAGTGAAATTTTCAGTAGAGCACACTGGATTGCATGAAGCATTTTGCTAAATGTTACTGGGTCACTCTGTGTGTTTAATTAATTCTGAATTCCTTGAATGCATACTTCAGTGTGTGCCCAGGTGTTTTGCTGGCTTGCAGGCCTCAGCCAACAGGATCACAGTCAAAATGAAATGTGTTATACTTAAGTGTATTTCACTGAGAACTGTGAAAATTACAGGTATACCCCTAGAAGTCTGCATCTCCAATATACATAATCCTGAAAGACAAGGGAACCCTAATGTAACTAGATAAGCTTTAGGCAGCAAAAAAATGTTGACTATACATTTCTGATTTATTCCTCAAAACGTTCAACTACATAATGTCAGCCACTTTGCCTATTGGCTAAATTTCAATACTTCCTCTCACATACAAGAATGAAAGCAGGATTCATACCTAGCAGAGATGATCTTGTCGCTTACATTGACCTTTACATTGCAATCACAAATTATTCTTCTGTGTTGTTTACTGTCATAGTGTTCTTTTTCTATTAATTTGAACACTTTAATAATAAAACATTAATAATATAACTTTAAAATAATTTCAAGTGCTGTACAGACACTTGATAAAGTCTCTGCTACCAGTAAAACTAATGGAGAAAACTACTTCTATTGGAAACAGAATATCCTAAGCTCCAGTTTCATATTTGGTTTAGTGACAAAGACATGCACTTAGTCCACAATACACCCTCATGAATTTTTTATTATTTCATTTCAAGATTATTAATATGGAAGAAGTCCCTTTCCTTTTAGAGTAAGTACTTCTTTTGTTACACTTTTATTAGTTTTTCAATCCCCTTCCGAATTCCAATGTTCAGTTGCTATATACACCATCTCTGAGGGCAACAAACAGGTTTCTGGAGAGTTTCAGAGGGGAATCCCAAAGAACATATGGCCATGAGAAAATACCATTTCCTTTGGATAATGAACAATCATCTGCGACAGTCCCTCGCTGAAGGGGACTGGCACAGAAGCTTGTTTTCCTACAGAATTAATGAAGAATCAAAGCCAAAGTGTGTCCAGGTGGACAAGACAGCCCAATCAGCTCATCATTACATCAACTGTGTGACACACTCCAAAAGCAGCTCCAGAAGCCATCACAACAATTAC
Organism: Calonectris borealis; assembly: GCF_964195595.1. Taxonomy (NCBI): domain Eukaryota; kingdom Metazoa; phylum Chordata; class Aves; order Procellariiformes; family Procellariidae; genus Calonectris; species Calonectris borealis. The sequence goes on from NC_134314.1 coordinate 113,598,344, forward strand.
CTCATTTGCTTGCAGTTTCTGCCAAGAAATAAAATATTGCCACTGGTAAATAACTTCCATTGCCTAGTATCTGGGTGCTTGGATTTCTATTTAAATACAAAGAAGCAGGACAGGAGAAATAATTTCTGAACAAAGTTGTTTAAATATGTCAAATGTAGCTTATAGAAAATCAGATATAGGTCAAAAAAAATTGTGAGGAATAAAATCAAGCACATTTCTGTAGAACCTCAAACGCATTTGTCAGGCCAAGAGTTCAATTCTGCACTACTTATTCAAAAATGTTTGGCGAATGAGTTCCTTTTATACTGTCAATCTGTTATGATACAAATCCCATTTGCTTCCTTCAATAACAAAGATGGTCAGTCCAAAACAAGATCTGAAGCTGCCCTGGAAGTGCTAGAGCTCCTCAAGTTCAGAGCTCCTCTTACAAACAGGAAGATTCTCACCAGGTAATTTTCAAAGTAATAGCAGGATATAAGCATAAAACTCCTTTTAAACTGTGCCCACCTGAAATCATACTGTAAATAATTTTGTAACAACAACAAAAAAAAACCCCTTTCCATTAGAGAGGAAGATAGGCTTTGCATCTCAGGCAGTGGCACTCAGATTAGAGGTATCTGGGCACAGTTCCCAGCTCTGACAGCACTATTACAATGACATCTGGGAAAATCATATGATACTCTGAGCATCGCTCCCTCTTCTCGCAAACAAGAATCTCAGAAAATCTTCCTTCCTGTCATGTTACTTTAGAATATAAACTCTTCATGCCCACAAACCCCTCACAATGTATAGATACAGCGTCTAACCTAATAATGCTCCAGTTGCTGCTGGATGGCAGATGCAATAGAAATAATAACCAGTTACTGTTCATGCTACATAACATGAAAAAAGAAACAGACCAACTTATCTCTTAAGTCCCTCAAAGTGAATTTAAATAATTTCAGCAGTGATTACGGGACATAATATTTTTTCTTTTTTTTTTTTTTTATATCTATTTGACATCATGAATTCACTTAATTTCTTCCAATCACAAGGTTTTAGAAACACACCTGTCAACCAATAATTAACTCAAAAAGAAATTAAAACTTTCCCTCCACCTCTTGTGTCTACAAAACTTAAAGGTAACTAACAAAATCTCCAGAATAAAACACCTGTTTTCTAATTATAAACAAACATGTTTCCATCAGTAAGATCCAGCTTCCACCTATAGATGCAAGTACTGCTGCAATGAGGACAACGCCAGTTAGGTATTGATAAAGCCCTTTATGGATTGAGTTCATCTGCTCCACAGGTGTTAAACCTGGAGCATGAAACAAAAAGGAAGAAAAAAAAAAAAAAAGCCAGGTGAGATTACAGGATTACAGAAATGCAAACCTGTTTTTTCGAAGTGCATGATCAAGACCTAGTCCTAAGCGCATCCTTGAGCTGCAGCTTGCGTCTGGCTCTACTTTCCAAGATCTACATAAACATCTCAAAAGATGGATGATGCGTTGCTACACTGTACAGACATAACACCCAGAAGTGCACCAGCCCCTTTCCAGGAACAACAATCAGAAAATACCAGGGCAGTAAGACCTCAGAGAAGGAAGAGAGAATGGCTGAAGGTTTGTTCTTTTTCGCCTTGTTGGTGGTTTTTTTAATACCATTTAGGTGTTCGCTCTGTCTGCAGAGCCCCTGGTGCTAGTTACTATGTTCCAGCTGGTACAAAGTCTCAAAAGTGCTGTGGCAAGCTATATTCAAAATGAAACCACCGCAGGTCTGGGAGGACTGCTGCAATCTATGGGAGAGAACCGCGAGGCTTTCTCTGATAACAGAGGGTAAGGAATACCTACTCTGGACTGCTGTATTATCCCCTATGTCTGTTTTAAAGAAAACAAAAAATGAGTTATTAAAGTAATTATTTTTTAATAAAACTAGAACAAGTAAGTAACATCAAAAATCCTCGACTTCCAAAGACTGAAAGGGTTTCTAACCACATGATATTGTTTTCCTTTGGTTACGTATGGGTGTGCTATGTCAAATCAGACATGATGTAATGTGACATGCCAGAACAGCGTGACTAAGCACAATACACAGTGCAACAGAAATCCTTACGCATACATTTCTATCTCTCTCTGGTACCAGACTTGCAGTTTTCTGGAAGGTTTGGAAAGTGTGGGAGCTGTTTGTTTTCTTTTCAACTCTTCTCAACCCATTGCCCTACATAGTGAGATGAAAAAACATTCTGCAAATGTGCTGGATAAAAATATTCTGCATGTATTTGAGAAGATTTCAAGACCTCTCTGTATCTTAAGTAACAACATAGCATAAGGTCAAATACTTCCCTTTTTATTATTAATACATTTTTTAAAATATATTACAAGTGCATATAAATAAGCAAAAAATACCACAGACATTGAATGGTAAACCAGCCAGACTTTAGAAAATATTGATTGGTACAACTGCATTGCTATTACGGGGTTCTCTCCCATAGATTACAGCAGGAACAAAACACAAAACAGAGACACTCAGTCTCCACTGTAAAAAAATATTTTCAGAACAGACTTGCAACTAGCACTTAAGATTTACAAGGGTAAAGAAATACAGAGTTTATATACCAGCATGTCACTTGAAAGGCATGATGTTATAACTCCAGAAGGGAACAGTACACTAAGGTGGGGAGAGCCCTTGAAGGCGCTGGGTTCAGAAGCGATACACAGGCACCACTGAACTGCACAGCTAGCAGAGCACAGTGCTGTGGAGCGCAAATATTGCCAGCGTCCTCCAGTGCATTAAAAGCACTTCAAAACATGAAGAAAACAACCAGTTACTCATGGCTATTAAAAAAAGACTATCCCTATTGCAAATTATCTACCACAGACTAGAGTAAGATTCCAGCTCCATCTGGTAGCTGAAATGGGGAAGGAAAGCATGATCTTCCCCACCCATTTACCTCTTCTTCCTTCCCCTTTTTCTGAGTGTCATTAAAAAGAAGTGCAACTATTCAGTTAAAGGTTGTTTTTTGACAATAATTTCAGTCAAGTCAGGGAATCTCCGCGTGTGGCTCTGCTAACTCCAAGTATTGACAGTTTTGCTCACTTCAACAGCTACAGCTTGCACTCTCCCAGCACAAGGTCAGGAGCTGCTCTTGCGACCATATTCTTGCAGTGAGGTGCAGAGCGCTCTCAAGGACTTTGCCTGGGACTAGCAACATCCTCCTCAAAGCACACGCATGCTTTTGTTGGAGGCTGCTCCACACCACCAGGGACTGAATCCAAGCCTCTCGGAGCCTGGCTGCATCGAGGGACAGATCCTGCCTGCTGCACTAGATGAACAAGCACTGCCTTGGCACACCCTCCTCTCCACCACCACCAGTAGCAACCACCTCCTGGGAACCAGTCTGAGCACATGCACTGCTTTCCCCGATACACAGACAACCAGCCCTATGCAACCTTCTTCAAAATATATATCCTGGCACAAAATTTGGCACTGCTGTCCCTACCAACACCTATGGATGGAAAAGGAAAGTCTAGGAAACCCTGCTCTACAACATGCCAGCAAGACAGATGTTTTTGAAGTAACACAAAAAAATCATGTTAAATTTTAAATCATGTTAAACTATGCTCAATAATTATGCCATTAGCAATGCAACATTAAGCCTCAGCCTTTACCTTAACACTTTTCTTAATCTTATCTGTCCAAAAAAAAAGTAACAATAAAGTACATATAAATGTAATAAAAATACCATGGGGTACATCTTGTCCAAAAATCTGGAATCTGAAAAATTCAAATACTCAGTATCTATACCACAACAGAAAACAAAAAAAGCTCATCTCAAACATTCAGCAGCAATCATACAGAAGTCAGAAGGGGAAAGAAACAAAAAATGGGAAGAATGGTCCCTGAAAACCAGGAAGATCTAACTCAGTATACTGTCTATTTTACTGAAATCTGCTTTCCTCTTTCAAAGTCAAATAAATGAGAAGTGATTCATGGTACACATGAATTGAGAACATCAGCATACTTCTGTCACTGTGTTTTGGCACTGAAAGAGTGGAACAACAATCTAAGATACATTAGCAAACATGACCTTTGTTTACCGGCAGCAAAGGCTGCATCCAGAAATACCCTTTTACCCAAACTATAAAAGATCAGAAACCAGCTACAATTATCACATGCACTATCACAAGGGTACGCCTACACCGGAATATTCAAAATGAAAACATTTTCAGCAGGTAGCAAGGCATGCCTGTACCTCAATTCCATCAAATTTATTGAGAATCACAATTTATGATCAGAGTCCTTTTGGTAAATCAATTAAAAGGTCCACTCTCTTACATATTAACTGTGCTCCAGAGTATAAAACCGTGATTTACAAAAGAAATTAAGGATTAACTTCCCAGGGAAACCAGTCCTTGATCATTTTCATTGATGTCATTTGAAATGATTGGTGCTCAACATTTCTGGGAAAAGGAAGAGCCCTACCAATCTCATGCAGCTGTCACTGAAATCAGCAGCAAATTAATGATGTATAAGCTAGAGCTTCAAGTTCAAATGGCATTTTTATACCAACGTCTCCTTGGAAGGCAAGAAGAGTTCAGCTCCTAAAGTGTGAAAACATCCAACCCATTCTTTAAAACCGGAGGTCGTACACAGACCACAGTTTTAAGACTTCTTGATCTTGGTTCTGCCTTACAAAGAAGGGCACCTGATTTACCTTAGCTACTCTCTGAACACCTTGCCATTGTTCATTGCCTTTTCTGTTGTCCCCCTACCTAACCTCTTTTCACAACTAAACAGAGAATTTCTTCAGTTTCTGTTCATGTAGAGTATTTCTCTAATACAATTGGTGTACGTTCTCCTTTTAGTGAACTGTTTTGACTCTCGCAATAACTTTATTGCTGTAGGACAAATAGGGATTAACACCATGCTCAACGTTCATTCTACATCAAATTGTATCAGTGTAATTCTCCACAGTGAAAGAAAATGTGATAGTCTCCAAGCAGATTCCTCCTAGCGCTCGTAACCACCACAAACACAATCGTTCCTATCAGTTTCCCTTTCATCTTGAACAATCAGGCCAGTTTTTGGACATAAAAATTATAAACAGCTGATGTTTCTAAAATTCTTCTAAAAAAGAAAAAAAAAGATTTCAGCATATAGGTGTCAATGTTACTCAGTCTTTAGCTTGAAAACATGTATTTAATCGTGGAAAAACACGTTAGTTCACTTTGGTAACTAAGTCTGCACAGTCGTGGTTCTCAGAATGAAAGCTCTCTACACAGAAGGTGAGAGCTGAGCCTGAGCTTGGTCTCTGAGCAGAGATGATTTTGCTCTCCAGAAAATGGTGGGATGCTTGGGCTGAAACAGATACTGATAACTGCTGACCAAGCAGCTTAACTCCCTTCGAGAACCTGAGGTTTTGGTTTATAAAAATAGTTAAAAGTTACAATATTTACACTAGGAAGTGAATCAGCAAGATTCGGGACACCCACTGCCACTTGACAGAGACGCAAAACTACTTTTATATAGTATTTACTATTATGTACTATTCTTATTGATTATGGCAACACACAGTGAGAGCTTTATGAAGTGAATTGAATTTGCCTTACAATATACTGATCATATTGTGTAAATAGTGCTGCACTGTGCCATTTCCTGTGGGATGAAGACAAACTCTTTTAATCTCGCAAGGGGTGATAAAGATTATCAGGCTCAGAAGTCTGAATGCTCTGCATCTATTCCTCTTTGCTGCAGTGTATGCTCACACTCTTGCCTGGCAGCCAATTAACTCGGTGGCCCTTGGGAAAGAACTTCTGCCTGCACAAATGGGCAAAAATCTCTAGTCTCTTTAATATACTTCACCACAAAAAATGCTTTAGGGTTAATGTTAAATAACTTACTTTATTAACTGTTTTTATGGCTTTTATGTTGTTTTCCATCTGACCACATTGCTACAATGGCTGCACATTATGGAGTGCTCCCATCAGCGAGGGTTGATGTGCACACCACGGGCAAGCCTTTATTTAAAGTCAGTGCACTGAGACTTTATTAAAGGCACCTTTGTGGAGAAGTGCTCCTCAGTGTTACACAGACCCTTCAGCGAGCACACGGGAAAAAAAATAGTATATATATTTTGGTCCAAGTGCCTGAGGCACACCAATTCCAGGATGCACAAACCTTTCTGATAACCAGCTACCTGGACCAGGTTTGCTTCTTTAATTACATCAACTTCATATGCAGACTGAGATCATTAAGAAAGAGAAAACATAACACTTCTTCAAGAATTGTCAGAAATCATATTATGCATAATACTTTAGATAATCTGGGAAGAGATTTACAGGCAAGATAAAATTACCTTGTTGTAGAGATCACAAAACACTAAGAAAAAAAGGAGTAACTACAGTAAACATGCAAAAATACCCTCATTACATTCTGTGAAAACTTCTGTTTTGAAAAACGGGGCTACCTGAAAATTTGTCACAAAGACCTGTTACTGTTTTTAGCGGGAAGGGGATTACGCTGATTATGTTTGATCGGTTGGTTGTTCTGCACTCTATGCAGAAGCCATAGTGACTCGCTTCCTCTGAGACACTCCAGTGAGAAATGCAGAGTTAACAGCAAGAGAAAATGACTGTGCTGCCCTTTGCAAGATGGGATGGTTGGACAAATGAAGGCAATTTATCACACATACCCTAAACACACACCTAGGACCTAAGCCGTACTTCATTTCTCATCGGCTGCTGTTGCCTTCCATTCCTCATGCAGCTGCTGAGCACTTCCTGGGAAGCTCCACGCCTGCACCAACTTCTCCTTTCAGAGCTCCCCAACTCATATCTCATCCTGTCTCTTCTACTCCTGAATATCTTTTGTTTCCTCCCTCTGCAGTTTCTTAGGTCATTAGCCCCACTGACTCCTGCCTACACTTTATCCCTCTCCATCATCAGCTCCTTCTCACACTCCACAACACTTCATTAGTTGCCTCAAAAGCAAACAAATACCCAGCAATGCTTTTTGCTTCTATTTGAGGTTTAATTTTCTCTTTTGTTATCTGCTTTTCATACACAGATGCACCATTTTCTCCATGTTTGTGCTGACTTCCTCTCATTTTTTTTTCCCCTCTCCCACCTTTAAAGATTCTTTGTCAGTATATTCAACCATAATTTGGTCTATGCAATGTTAAACAGAACCAAATCAACAAAAAGACAACAATTATTGAGTCTCACTTCCCTAACCACCACCTTACTCCCTTCTGTTTGCCCCCGAGCAGGCTATTTATTTTGCTGCCTAGATCTATGTCCCTCCAGCTTTCTCCTTTGTTTCCTTCTGTGTCACCAATAATCTCTGCCTAATTCACTGTCTGGATTTTGTAATATATTGAAATAGCCTGAAATTCTCCTACAATCCAACAGGTGCCTGATAGAACCCAGAAAGGGTTCAGTACTTTCCAAGAACGAACACCAAGTTCACTTCCGTGTCCTTCTCTTCTAGGAGTCATCAAAAGTCTTCATCACAGGTCGCAGGACTAGGACTAGTCCCAGAGGTTGTATCTAAATTAGATATGCCCTAGCCATATCCTGAATTTATGGCAGATGTGAACCAACACTACTTCTTCCTTTCCTGGGGAACGGATGGGAACCACTAGTTGATCAGGAGAACATGAGCCTGGGTCACACCAACGTGCGTACCTGCAGGTTGGTTTGGATGCAGCCTGAGTGTGTATCAAAGCTTTTTTCATGTTTCTTTTGTATTAATATAACGACCATGACATCAACCAATCCTTCAGGCATACCCCTCAGTATGGACATACAACACAAACTATGAGACAATAAAAAGAACTTTCATAAAATATTACAGCTGGCTGCCAAGTCCTTCAGACTGTTGTTTGCTCCCTTGCTGTGGCTGATTTGACTGATTCAGGCCCTGAACTTGCTCCAGGATTTGTGGACTTTTCTGCAGCCCCACACTGGAATTTAGCAGAGACACAAGAAAATGACTACATACACTAGCTTAGCAAATACAGGGTTTTAAATAATCATATTTTTAAAGAAAAAAAATATATCCAGTTTATAATGTATTGCATATATTTAAAATTGCTTAGAAACGGCAAGCAGAGACCATCAACATCCGTCAGCTAAGTGATGTTTTTTCGTAACCTCCTTCACAGTATAGCAGGTATTTTAAACAGAGGGGAGATGCAAGTATCTAATTGCCAGTGGTCATGGATTCTAAAATAATAATTATATGCTTTGCCTTTCAAACTGTCTTCTTATGACCCCATTTTATCCCAAATACTCGAACAATTTTGGAGCCAACATTCATCTAAAAATATATGCCACTGAAATAAATGCACTACCAGATAATAGGAGTTCAATGTATCTCAAATTTAAAGAAAGAGTTCCCTAGAGTGATAAAACTCCAGCAACCACCCACAGCTAATTTATTTTAGATGTATGTACATGGTTCAAATTTTATAATATCCCAGCAGAACAAGACAATCTTAACCTTCACTGGATTATTATAATTTCCAAATTGGCTGCCCATCTTGCTTTGTGCCTTAGGGAATTTTGTATCAAATGCATTGTTAGAGCAGACAAACCTCTGAAGTGGGATTTGCTTTGGTGAAAATGATTAAAAACGAGGAGGGCATTACAGCTTCAGAAATGAATTTTTAAACTATACAACTGACAGCTGTAATCTTGACTAAGTAACTGATTGAAACATTTGAGCGCATGCCTAAACTGCTCCTTTCATGGTATCTCCTCCCTCTACGTGGAGGTACACTGTTGTGGGTGCCCTCAACAGTCATTCTGAGCCTGCATGAAGATATATGATTCTATAAAGTATATGATGTTACTGAGTTTGTATTATTTATATTTTACATTGTGCACATACACTGTCCGAATCTAATTTAATGTCCTGTGTTCTCTATGCACTAAAAAAACCCACCCTTATATGGTATCCTTCTCCACATTTACAGGTGCATGCGGCTAACCTGAGAGTCTGCTTCGCTCTGACAGTCCCCTGTATCGCCAGGACCTTCTGCTGACATCACAGGGTGCCTCTTACATGCAAGAAGTTACCAGCATCAGTATTTTAGTGCACACATGAGAGTTTCTATCACTCTTATGGCTGTTGTGGAAAGCAGCAACAGTCATGCCGTTAAGTTTCTTAGCACCTCTGTAAATACATACACATAAACTCTTTTTCAGAGGTTTACAAGGCTTGCAGAGTTAGGGAAATCTGAGAAAGCATGCATCTGCCTTTCTCTTAAAGGCTTTCTGCATTTGTATAAGGGTGGTTTTTCTGGAGGACTGGGAGTTGCTTTTAATTAAACAAACCGATTTCATGATTGCGTATCCATATAAGCAGATACATGTAACTGCCAATGCTACTCCCAAAAAAGCGTTATTATGTAAGGGTTCCCAATCCACTGGGCAAAACACTGGTGCCCGTCGTTTAAACATATGAAACTCCATCCTGCAGAACCGCAACGGGGTGTTCCAGGGACAACGGGCACAGGTGCGAAAGGACAGGATTTGCAATCTGTCCTCATCAGGAGGAGGCACAACGCTGAAACATGTTAAACACGGCTTTGGAATGGCAATTAAGTCTCCCTAGATACCAAGTCAAACCTCGGGTTCACAGGGAATTCATCTATCCCCACTACATGCATTCAGTAAAAGTAGCACAAAATACCTGGGAAAGGAGGCAGAGTTTGCAGATACCACTATGAACATGGTGAGAACTTCAGCAGGTGTGTATCACCAGCTGAGAGTCTACTCCCGTGTTTATAGTTCAAATCTATAAAAGGCCATCTACACTATAATTTGCTTCTGTTAAATTTTAAACTACATAAGCTGCTGCAAACAAGTGTGTGGAACCTCTTATTTCCATTAAAGCCAGACTTTCAGTACAGCTCAATTCAATTAGGAGCAGCCTTTCTTAACTAAGTCTGTCCACAACAATTTATATCGCTTTACTTTAACTAGTGTAGTGAACTAGTGTAAATTTGCATGCGACAAATCCTATCTTAACTTTCCTGTTATGACTGATCAGAAAACAGCAACATATTTCTAAATGAGTACTTCATGTAACCTTTTGTCAATTATAGCTTTACCAATGATTGCCTTTACCGTAATAAGACCTTTGATTTTATTATATATCTTTACTGAAATTTGAAAGATGCCCATTCAATAATTCTTGATAACACACTCCAAACACATGCAGATAAGCTTTCCACACAAGACCAACTAATAAAAAGGTCTTTACCTTGACTTTTCTTTTTCACTTATGACAGTCACAAAAAGTTAACCACCTTTCTATATATCTAAAATGTACAATAATATACGAGCATTTACTTATGATGCCAAATTTCTCAGTTGGTTTGGTTTGGTTAGCATAAGGTGCCAAGAGACACATAGGAAGGTTGAAAGATGCTGCTTTGGCCAGTATTTTGATCAACTGCCCAAAAACTGTGAAAAGAAAGAGTCTAAGGAAAAAGAAATCAATACACTCCTCCCATGAACGATGTGAAATCAGATGCTTGCTTTGTTTTTCTTAAGAAGCTCAGAAAGGAACCAAAAGATGTTAACAAAACACAGTGCTGAAGCCATTAGCCTCATAAGATAGCAGTGCTATCTCCCTACAGCTATAGATTGCTGCATGCTTTATTTAACAAATTCCATTCTCATAGATGCATATTTATGTGCTGATACTTCTGTGATTATACACTTACATGAATATAAATCCCCACCTAGAAGTTATCAAGCGTTATCAACCTTCATTCACATATATATATACACCCACTCATTCTGAACATAATTGTGGCAGAGTGACACAAATAGGTTCTCACAAATTTTGTACATGAAAAACCTAGCAGGTTTTAAAGCCCACTAAAATGCACTTCAGTATTCACACATTATCTGACCAGAGCAGAGGGTTCAAAGGTAATAATCCTAAATTCTTAAAATGTTTGCAGCACTTCATATTAAAGCTATAAATATCACCAGTAGGAGGCATTGGTTTTCACATAATGCTAGAGATTTGGTAAATAAGTTGGCAAACAAGGAACTGAAAACAAACTGAACTTGTAGCAAATAAAAGTGTTATTTCGGTTGAACATAATTTGGTGATGACAAGTAGATGGAAGCAGTTTGAAGAACAGGAAAAGAAGGAGGAAAAGCAGAGCATCAGCTGTCTGTGATAGGTATGACACTAGATGTAAGAAATTATTTCTGCATGGCATCTAACAGCTTATAAAAAGAGACTGATGTGGTAGAACAGCAGAAAGAAGTAAACACTGGAAAGATGATCCACCCAAGAAACAGCACAAGAACCAGGATTTCCCTTTGATAATGTGCAAAACCTGATCAAATCTCCATACCGTAGACATGGAGTTAATTTGACATATCATGTAAATTTTGATAGCAAAGTCACACCTTCAGGAGACATAGTGGGACACTCAATTTGCTTTGTAGTGCCCTGGTAAGCAAAAATAGCTATTCAGCCACACTGTAAGGATTACCTTGCCCACCACTTTCACAAACCAAGAGTGAGAGAAACAGTTTTCCTTCATGCAGCAGGTCTGACTGATGAGAGGCATGGGGCCTCAGCTGGTGTGCAAAAACACGTTTTCCCAAATTAATCTGAACAAGGTATTTTTTTGGAGAAACAGCTACTCTTTATGAAAATTTCTGCCAATGGAGAACACACCAGGGGATGAGTTGCTCCCGCATTTCGCTACCCTGATTGCAGCATGACAAGCACTGTGACTTTCTCCACTTCAGTCCTGTATTCATCTGCTCTTAAATCCAACTGTTACACTAGCCTTCAAGGTCATACTCTAAGTCCTTTTCAGCTGGTCTGTACCCTTAAATTTTTCCACAGGGCAGAGATTCCCATGCCTTAAGTGTGTTTAGTGTTCCTTGCTACAAGCCTGATTTTACACTTGGCCATACTGAACACTGTCTCCTTGTGCCTGGCTTACCCAGTGATTTGGCATTACTCAGATCGGTCAGCTCGTTTTCTTTGCCACTGACCCACTTCTCCCAAATTGGAGTTGTCTGAAAACTTAAATTTGTGATGATTTTGCATTTTTGCTTGCAGATTAAAACAAAAAATGTAAAATACCTTAGGGTTAAAAAGCAGTCCCTCTAGGCACTACACCAGAAACACAGATGTGTAAAAATTATTGTCTGTTTACAATTATATTTTGAGACGCATTAGCCTGTTTTATTCCATTTAGCGTGAGTCATGGAAACACTATTTTTTAATCAAAATGCCATGGACTATTGAGTTCAAACCCCTACAGACATCTGTGACTGATTAAACCCCTAAGGGTGGAACGTGAGTCACTGAATGAACGCCTACAGTGGAAGAACACTTAGAGGAGATGGGCAAAGGTGATGTGCCCATGAAGCCCAGAGAATAAGGCAAAGAAGCTGACTTTATCTCAACACAAAGGGGACCAGAGGGTGGCCTTTGATTAAGATGAACAGCTATCATCAGTTGAGTGGATCAACTGGTGGTGTAAACGTCTCCCTGAGTTAGCTAGACCAGGGTGGGGGGAGTGAATACGTGGCTCAGCCAGAGTACAAAAAATAACTAACAAACAAAAGACTTTCAAAGAGAGCAACAGGCTTGAGCTGGCTTCAACCCACGTACTCCTTCCTGGCAGTTGAGGATGCCCAGCATCTTGACGGTGAGCATATTGTTAAGACCGGTAATGGAAATCACACTGGTATTGTGAGTGAACTGTTCATTGCAACTATTGTATTTTTCTAACTGTAATTTACATTTGTTGCCACACAGTTACCAAGCAGTGCCGCTATGCTATGAAATCCTCTGTATAGCCCTAGACCATGATTGGGTTAAAATCCAATCAAACTACTGATCAAAAGAAATCACTAGTTGCTAGGGGTAGATGTTTGAAACAAATAGTTATTATAAATTCAGGTAGAGTGTTCTGTTCATGTTTCTATAGTACAGTACAGTACAAATAAATTTAGGAACATGAGGGATTGTTGGTTTGTTAAATATTAGAAGATAATTTAGCATACTATTGTAAGAAGCAACTGATGCTTAGAAGAAACCAGTTGAAACAAATCACCTAGGTCGGATAGAAGCCAAGAGGCCACTGAGTCTGCGCAAAGTAAAAGGGTCAGCCAACGGTGACGAAGAGGAGTCACTGGCCTTCATCTCCAAGACCCCTGACGACCACCACCAAGCAACAGTGCGCAGGCGCAAATGGGAGGAGAGCTCATTTTAATACGAAGCGAAGACTAGTCATGCATATGTATTAGTAAATGATGTAATGCTATGTATATTTATGATTTTGTTGTATAAATTTATGGTGAAAGGTGCAACAAATTGGACACGCTGTGGTGGAGCGATCCCCCGTGTCCCCAGCGCTGCTAATAAAGAATGCCTGCCTTTTAACACTACATTGGTGTTACGAGGTTCCTTCCCGATTTCGGTGACAGTTTTGGCGACCCAGATGGGACCCTGCTTGTGAATCTCGACGGATCCGTGGGATCACAGGACCTCCAGCCGGCACCGAGGGATTCTCGGGGAGAACCTCTGATCCCCGGACCGAAGAATTCAAAGCAAGTCCCCTGGAACAGGTAAAAAGGCATTCTTTTCTAAAAAGGAAAAGGGGTAGAGTCCCCGCGGTCTGCTCGTAAGGCGCGGCGAAAGCTACGCAGAGTTGGGCTGAGAGGTACCTAGTAATAACGCCTGCCCATAAGTCGCGGTGAAAGCTTCGCAGGGTTGGGCTAGAGACCCGGGTAAAGGAAGGGGTAAGAGGCCCCGGAGAGGGAGCTCCACCAGGGGTTGGGGTCCCTCTGACTAGTGACTGGTGATAGTGCACAATCACACTCGACTAGTCTTTGGAGGATGGGTACTTTTCCGAGCAAGAAAGCAGTCCCACAAAGAACACCCTTGGGATGTATTTTGAAGCATTGGAAAGATTTGGGGGGTGATCCTTTGACTCGGAAACAGCTAATTGAATATTGTAATAATTGGTGGCCCATGTATAAATTGGAAGATGGAGAAAAATGGCCAGAGAATGGAACATTGCAATATAATACCATCCTACAACTGATGTTATTTTGTAAGAGGGAAGGTAAATGGGATGAAATGGCATATGTTGATTTGTTTTTTTGCATTGCGAAACCATCCGGAGTGGCAGAAACGATGTGGAATGCGATCATATCATTCTATGATGGTATTGAGTGATGAGGAAAGTAAGAAGGGATCAAACAAAAGTGGTAAAAAGAAAAGGATAGAAAATGGAACTGAGGGAGAAGACATTGAATTAATGATCGCTCCTCGCCGAAGGAGGGGAGGGGAAGATCAGGATTTAGAAGATGATGAACTCCCTGTTCCCCCAGTAGAAGGAGGGATAGGGGGATTCAGCCCAATTTCGGGAAGAACACGGGGAAAACAAGGAGAAGTAAGACCTACTTCCCTCCAAGCTCCTCTTCGAGAAGCAGTAGGAAATGAAGGACCGGTTTTGGTTAAAGTTCCATTTTCTATCACTGAATTGAGATCATGGAAAGAGCTTGCGGGTACTTATCGAGAGGATCCTGAAAGAGTGGCTAAAGTGATCGAAACAATAATTAGAACCCAGGATCCAGATTGGAGTGACTTACAAGTGATATTGGATGCTTTGCTTGATGATACTGATAAAGGGATGGTATTAAATGCTGCTAGGAAGCAGGTAGAAGGGGCACATGCTAGCGGGGGTTTACAGGGAACAGTGGAACAGAATTTTCCATCCGTGAATCCTGAATGGGACCCTAATCAATCAGGGCCCAGAGAAATGTTAAATAGATATCAGAGGTGGATTTTATACGGTGTGAGACATGCAATGCCCAAGGCAATGAATTGGTCAAAATTATATGATGTAAGACAAGAACCAAATGAGTCTCCCTCAGCCTTCATGGAAAGACTGAAGGTGACTGCTAGAAAATATACTAATTTAGATTTAGATAAACCAGATGAAGAAGCGCAATTGGCCTCTATATTTATGGGCCAGTCGGCCCCAGACATTAGGAAGAAACTCCAGAAATTGGAAGGTTCTGAATCTAGGAATTTGGGTAAAATGCTTGAAATTGCATGGACTGTGTATAATAATAGAGAAAAAGAGAAAGAATTAAGACAAGCACGAAGGGATGCACGAAGGGATGGAAAATTGCTGGCTGTTCTAGCTGGAAATAATAGGAGGGGTAGAGGTAAAGGAAGAGGACGTGGAATGAATGTTGGAGATAGAGAAAGGGTAAACCTCCGATTGGCGGAAGATCAATGTGCCGCGTGCAAGGAGCATGGACACTGGAAGAAAGAATGCCCCAAAATTAGAGAATTAGATCCAACTCTTCAAGCAGTTAAATTGATGACCTTGGACGAAGATTTATGAAGGGGACCGGAGGAATCAACCCTAGCTGAACCTCTGGTAATGTTAAGGCTAGGGGATGAAGAAATAGAATTTTTAGTAGATACAGGAGCTACCTATTCAGTACTAAATATGTGTAAGGGGGGACTTAGTAGTAAATCAGTTAATGTTGTTGGTGCGACAGGGCAAAGAGAGAACCGACCCTTTTTAGAACCATTAAAGTTTAAATTGGGAAAGCGGTGGGTAACTCATCAGTTTTTATATATGCCAGAATGCCCATTGCCCTTATTAGGGCGAGATTTGTTGAGTAAGTTAAATGCACAGATAACTTTTAGAGATGGGGAAATTAAATTGTTAGTACCGGAGTCAAAAATTATAGAGGCAAAGGCGTTTATGTTGCAGGATTTCCCCAAGGAAGAACAAATTCCAGAAGAAGTGGAAAATGCAGTAATTCCATTGGTTTGGGCGAATGGAAAACCAGGACGATCTAAGTTGGCAGAACCGGTAAAAGTAAACCTGAAACCTGGAGCCAAGCCGGTAAGACAAAAACAATACCCCATTAAGTGGGAGGCTCGGAAAGGATTAGAAGAATTGATTACAAAATTTTTAGAATATGGGCTCTTGGTAGAATGCGAATCAGAATATAACACTCCCATATTGCCAGTAAAGAAATCTGGAGGAAAAGAATATCGATTAGTCCAAGATTTGAGAGCTATAAATCAAATAGTGCAAGATATGTATCCAGTTGTAGCTAACCCATATACTTTATTGACCTCTCTAAAAGAGGAACATAAATGGTTTACGGTACTGGATTTAAAGGATGCCTTCTTTTGCATACCCCTGGATGCAAAAAGCCAAAGCATATTTGCTTTTGAATGGGAAAGCCCTACCACAGGACGGAAGACACAATTGACATGGACTGTACTTCCACAAGGGTTTAAAAATAGCCCTACAATATTTGGAAACCAATTGGCAAAAGAATTGGAAATACGGAAGAGACAGAATCAAGGGAAAGGCACATTGTTACAGTATGTGGATGACATCTTGATAGCGGCAGAAAACAAAAAGGAGTGCCTCGAGAGTACTATTAGTTTATTGAACTTCCTGGGCCAAGGTGGATATAGAGTCTCTAAGACTAAGGCCCAAATAGGAAAAGAAACTGTGATTTACCTGGGTTTTGAAATATCCCAGGGACAAAGACAATTGGGGAATGAAAGAAAGGAAGCAATTTGTCAGACCCCTGAACCCAATAGCCCAAAAGAATTGAGAGCCTTTTTGGGAATGGTTGGATGGTGCCGACTTTGGATTGTGGACTATGGACTATATGTAAAGCCACTATACGAGGCTTTGAAAGAATCCAAAGATCGGTATTTGACCTGGACACCTGAATGCCGAAAGTCATTTAAAGAACTAAAGAAAGCGTTGATGATGGCTCCTGCTTTAGGACTACCTGATGTGACTAAGCCGTTCGAGCTGTTTGTGCACGAGAGACAACATCTGGCTCTGGGAGTGCTGACACAAAGACTGGGATCCTGGAAAAGACCGGTTGGGTATTTCTCCAAACAACTTGATAATGTGAGTAAAGGATGGCCGGGATGTTTGCGCGCTGTAGCAGCAACAGTGTTGTTGATCCAAGAGGCTCGAAAGTTGACTATGGGACAGAAGATGGTGGTATATGCCCCACACATGGTGATAACTGTTCTAGAGCAAAAGGGGGGTCATTGGTTGTCCCCTAGCAGAATGCTAAAATACCAGGTTGTCCTATTGGAACAAGATGATGTGGAATTGAAAACCACACCAATTGTCAATCCAGCAATATTTCTAACAACAGAGAATCCAGCAGGAAGTTTAGAACATGATTGTTTGCTAACCATTGAACAAGTCTATTCCAGTAGATTGGATTTGAGAGATGAACCTCTGGAACATCCTGACTTGGAACTGTTTACTGATGGAAGCAGCTTTGTCCAGGAAGGAAAGCGAATGGCCGGGTATGCTGTTGTCACCACCACCGAGGTACTGGAATCAAGGATGCTGCCTACAAATACCTCAGCACAGAAAGCAGAACTGGTTGCATTAAGGCGAGCTCTGCAAATTGCCGAGGGAAAAAGGGTAAACATTTGGACTGATTCTAAATATGCGTTTGGTGTGATCCATGCTCATGGAGCTATTTGGAAAGAGAGAGGATTGTTATCAGCTCAAGGAACATCTATAAAATACAAGGAAGAAATTCTCCAACTTCTAGAAGACGTACAGAAACCGAAAGAAGTAGCAGTAATGCATTGCAAAGCCCACCAATTTGGTCAAACAGTAGTAAACATAGGTAATCGATTGGCAGATAAAGCTGCGAAAGAGGCAGCAAAACAAGGCATCCTTGCACTGGTACCAGTAAAACACATAAAACTCCCTGATTCAAAACCAAAATATAGTAAATTGGATAACCAATTGGCAGAGCAATTAAAGGCATCCCAAAATGCCGAAGGATGGTGGGTAACACCGGAAAAACAAGTAATAGTGACCCCGCAGGTTATGATAGAACTTGCAAGAGAAAAGCATGAGCAGACACATTGGGGAATAGATGCAATGATATCTAGTTTGAAAACATTTGCAGTTTGCGTGGGAATGACAGGAATAGTTAAATCAATAGTAGCTAAGTGTCTAATTTGTCATAAGAATAATCCTTTGAACCAAAAGAAGCCACCGTTAGGAGTAATAAAGCAAGGAAATTCTCCTGGAGATTATTGGCAAATTTTTCTGAGTTACCCAGGCAAAATGGGTGTAGATATTTGTTAGTGTTGATTGACACATTTTCTGGATGGCCGGAGGCCTTTCCTTGCCGCACCAACAAAGCCAAAGAGGTAGTCAAAATATTATTGAAAGAAATAATACCTAGATTTGGAGTACCGATAGGAATGTCTTCTGATAGAGGACCGCATTTCGTGGCAGAAATGGTCCAGCAAATTAGCAAAATCTTTAGTGGACTGGGATGGAACCTAAGTTCCTGGGTAAAATCTTTAATTAGTACTGTATTGTGTTTGTTAATTATTTCCCTAGTGATATTGCTTATCTATTATTGCTTGAAAAGAGAGTTCACAAGGAAGGCCGCCGTTGATCGAAAGATCACTCTCGCACTAGTAGGAAATAGTGGTGACAATTACAATCTAGCAAACACGAATCCTGCCTTTGTAAATAGTTAATATTGTGGAAGTATTGAAATTAAATAAAATTTCAAGACTTCCAAAGGGGGGAAATGTTGCCACACAGTTACCAAGCAGTGCCGCTATGCTATGAAATCCTCTGTATAGCCCTAGACCATGATTGGGTTAAAATCCAATCAAACTACTGATCAAAAGAAATCACTAGTTGCTAGGGGTAGATGTTTGAAACAAATAGTTATTATAAATTCAGGTAGAGTGTTCTGTTCATGTTTCTATAGTACAGTACAGTACAAATAAATTTAGGAACATGAGGGATTGTTGGTTTGTTAAATATTAGAAGATAATTTAGCATACTATTGTAAGAAGCAACTGATGCTTAGAAGAAACCAGTTGAAACAAATCACCTAGGTCGGATAGAAGCCAAGAGGCCACTGAGTCTGCGCAAAGTAAAAGGGTCAGCCAACGGTGACGAAGAGGAGTCACTGGCCTTCATCTCCAAGACCCCTGACGACCACCACCAAGCAACAGTGCGCAGGCGCAAATGGGAGGAGAGCTCATTTTAATACGAAGCGAAGACTAGTCATGCATATGTATTAGTAAATGATGTAATGCTATGTATATTTATGATTTTGTTGTATAAATTTATGGTGAAAGGTGCAACAAATTGGACACGCTGTGGTGGAGCGATCCCCCGTGTCCCCAGCGCTGCTAATAAAGAATGCCTGCCTTTTAACACTACATTGGTGTTACGAGGTTCCTTCCCGATTTCGGTGACACATTTGTATTGTGTTTTCAGTATATTCTGTATCACTCTGCTAAATCAAAAATGGCATGTAACATTAAATATCTTAAAATAAGTAAGTTTAACATTAAACATTACACTCTCCATGTATGGAATATCTAAAAGAACCTGGTCTTAGAATATTGGACTCTGACAACATCTATTACACACTTTACATCAACGCCTTTATGAACCAAACATGTAACATTAAAAATGTGACATCTAAATTGTTAAGGTCTATCTCCCACTAATCCATGTAGATTAGCATTCATTATATTCCACTCCCTAAATTCTTTATCATTCAAGTCTCACATCAACCATTCCCTTGGTATGGATGTCAGACTTACCTGATGGTAAGTCCATTTATCCTGTGACAAAACCTTTACATTACTTCTACCTCTGGAATTCCCCAAATGTTCTAAGATTATTTAAAAAAAAAATGCATGAATATCAGAGAGACATTTTAATATAAAATTTCCTACAGTTGAACTGACTCTTTTTAGAGTTAAGCAACATCAATCATTTTCTTAAGCTACACAGATATTTTAGTGCTGGTAAAATGTGTTCCACAAGACACCTCCAGTGCTAGTAGAGGACAGTTTCCTATCTATCAGGGGCAGACCTAAGATAAATGCTTTCCTTAACAACTATCTGCTGATTTGCTGCCAGCACTATGTACTATTACACCCACATTTCACTTGTTGGGATTCAATTCTAAATTTTCAAGATCATTTGCTTCTGACTTATACATGACAAAAAGCAATAGTTTGACTGTCTTCCCACCTGATGCCTTCTATGCCGTGGATATCAACACTGCAGTCATGTGTCTTTTCTAGGCCTCCGTCATACCAATAATGTCACATTTAAGCTCACAAGCAAGGATTTCCAGTCCCACTTGCTTATCATCTAGACCCCTCCGTTAGCATTTTGCCAATCAAGGAATCTTTCTCCCCATGTCCTTTGGTGCCAAGGCTGTTCTCCTACCTCTCATGCTGATTTTACAAGGAATGCTCCCATGTATTTTCTTTTTACTCTAGTTCTACCCTAAAAATTGATTAGCCATCTATTGAAATAAAGGATCCAAAGTATTGAACCCACTTCCTTCGAAGTTCCAGAGTTAGAAAAAAAAAACAAAACAAAACCCGCCGCAACCCCAAACCCTTCATTTAAACCACTTGTCTAATCATTAATTCATCTCCAGTATCTTCTGCTTGCTTTCTTGGATGACTTCCTTTTCAAAACCTAATACAATTCCAGACCTTTTTTCTCTATCTTATCAGCTGATGCCATCTGAGTTAGCACCCATGAAATCAGCAGAGCCACAACAATTTACACCAGAGGTTTTCGTAGCCAGCAGTCATTACAGATCTGCTCTATCTGTTTCTATTATACATTGTAGCACAACAATTTTAATCAAAGAAAAATATTCATATTCCAATACATTGCCTATTTCTCCCTATTGGTTTTAATGACTAAATCAAATTAAAATGAAACAGATTGTTGCATCTTAACAAATATATAGAAATTTTTTTAATTAAACAAGGTTAAACGTCATTTATTTTAAGCAGAAAACAAAGTAAAATCAATATGATGTAAAATTCCTTAGTCACCATCGTAAGCAAAATGTTTCACTCAGTAGTATAATAACATTGTGAAGCAATTTCCCGGTTTCTTTTGCGATATAGATTGTCGCACTTCTTTTAATCAAGCCAGTCAGACATCCAATGGTTATTTTCACCTAATAGAAAAAGCCTGAAAACTACTTTTCCCTCCCATTATGCTGCACAAAGCAAAATACTTCAACAACCCCAAAAATAAGAATCATCTGTTATGAAAGAACACTTAGCCAAAGCAGAAATCCTTTCCTTCATGTTACCCTGTACCACACTGCACTATGGGCACGCCAAAGTTTTTGAAAACTACGTGTTTATGGTTGGTTTCTAAAAAAAATTGGCAGATGCTCAGCATCTTTGAAAATTCAGCCAGGACTGCCTTAGGAAGTGAAACTTCAGCATTTCTTAGCGTCAGACTGCTTAAATGCAAGGACCTAAATACAGATTTAGGAAGCAAAAGTTCTGCATTGTCTGAAGATGAAAGCAGAGGCAAAATCCTGCTGTCTTCCACAGTAAGAGTCAACACTCCAGGGAATGGGGTAGAAAGGGCAACTGTCTTCACTAGCCTACTTTGTTTATAACCAGTGCGAATCAATGGACCAGAGTTAAGCATTTAAGTTTCCTTTAACATTTTTATGGGCTACTCAGAGCACGCAACTTAGATGTCTCATGTAACCTAAAACAACTCACATCAACACCTCGCAAGCATTCAGACAGCTATTTGTATTTTTAAACTACATAGTTTTAACTGGGGGAAAAAAAAAGAAAGAACCCAGAATCCAGGAATGGACCTCCATTGTTATCCATGCTCATATTCAGACTCCATTGATTTCCATGGCAGTTAGGCACCTAAATGCATATTTGAGGACCAGGGCCTGATTTGTAAAGGTACTTAAAGCTAGCAGTGGACAAAGTAATGATTTTTCAAATCCTGGTAGGTCCTTAATCTTCACAATTAGTCACTTAACTGTCTCATTACAGTTGGCCCAAATTCTCAGCTGAAAGCAAGGTTTATGCTGAGGCACACCATGCTCTTCAGTTCAAGTTCACCTGGTTCAGCTGACTTTCAGTGCTTTATCCCTGGTTTCACTCATCACAGAGGCGCCTGTTGGGCAGAGGGGAAAGAACACACATGACGCACTAATAGCTTATTAGGAAATAAGGGTAGACCACACAGCATAGACTCTCCAAAAGAGTGTCTTGCAACCTATAAGTTGCAACATAACAGTCTTCTGTCAATAGAATTCAATGGACTTTGCTCTAGGTCTCCTCTTCAAACGTTAGATCATATTTGCTGATCTGTTACAAGTCTGGTTAGGTCCTGCAAATCTCATGGGAAACAAACTAAAAAAGTCCCCCCGAGAAGTGAACAGACTTTACTGTTATTTGTCAAGTTTACTGAAATGCAGGTAAATCAGAATTTATAACAGTCTTTAATTCTCCAGACCCCATACCCTCTGACGTGCTTCTAACTCCTTTATAAATCACCTTCAGTCATGTGTCGTACCTGTACTCAGCCAAGTACTGGGCCTGCAAGAGTAAACTCCCATTTTCCTCTCTCAAACGATTTCATTAAGGATTTGGTTCATTAGTCAATGGGTGGAATAATCTATTACAAGTCAAATCTCTCCTTTTGCGGTCTCAATACATACAAGAAGCGGGAGCCACTCTATTCACCATGAATAAACATACAGGATTACCCAACCATAAGCCTTTGAGAACTAGACTAACGGCTGATCACTGACATTACAGAAAATCTCACTGCTTTCAGGACAGTCATTCCTGATATTATGATAGTATTCATCCAACACTCACACACAGTCTTGTCACATACTGCATTTATTCTAATGTGATTCTAAGCAACCTGAGCTCCAATTCATAAACTAAGAATTTTACAAAGCTTGGACACTGATAGTCTAAATTCCTCTTGCATTATCATGCCCTGTGTTGCCAGTGGTCAGGCCTTCAGAGCTCCTACTCAGCAGGCTACACTATGTACCACAGCCAAAGCTGAACTTAAAGTCATCTGAATACCTGCTAGCTGTTTCTGTGAAGTTCTTCACTTCAAAACATCTGCCTTACAATAATGAACACCAAATATTAACAAAAAGCAAGTCTTTCACAGTTACAAGACAGAAATCAAGACCTGTCACCCTCTTACCAAATGCTTTTATAGTAAAACTGCTAGAAAATAATTCTTCAAACCTTGAATTTGCTACTGAAGAACTTCCAATATAGTCTGATCAAGTCAAATAAATGAGCAATGAAAATAATTTATCTGCATCAGCTCCACAGCTACTTATCACTTATTGTGGCATCAGTGGTCAAAGATACTTATATTTTGGAAAAGGAGAATGCCATTAAGGAGGTGGATGTCAGACCCATACCTGAAAACAGGCTTGGCAGAAGACCAGCTTCAATAGTAAACAAGCAAAGGACCACTGCTTGCATCAAGAAGCAGTCAGCAACTGTGGCACAAATTTCTGTAATAAATTCTCCTTTAACTCCACTCACAGTTTAATTAAATCCACAGTTTAATTACTACAGCAAAAAAGCACTGATCAGGGCCACAACTCCACATGAAAAAACTAAAATGCTTTTTCAGTTTTTAAATGAGGTGCCTGAAAAAAATACTTGGAAGAAAATTAAGCCTTTCTGTAATAAGCCTGTGAAACATATCAAAGATATATTTAAAATAAGGATAGCTTCATTTGAGTAAGAAAGCAGGGTAGAATTTTAAAGTTGTTTGGTAATGTTTGAAATATGGTATGGTTATATTTACTGACAAGTAGGAAGCTATTTGAAATGTGAAAGTATTTTAAAGTAATTTCTAGGCTTTGGGTTTTGACTTAGAGCTTTTCATAGAAGTTTCTATTAAAGAAGCCCTCATTCATATAAATAATTTTGTGTGAAAGATGACATAAATACTTCGCTATTCTAGGGTTGTCAAGAAGACTCAAACCTACATCATTGCAATTAAGAGCAAAAGGAAAAAAAAAACAGCTTTTATGGGGACCTGATAGCAATCACGAGAGTTCATTGATTTTACTGTTGCTGGCTGACAAATTTATGTGAAAACATTTATAGTAAACCATAAATATAGCTTAGAAGCAGTCAAAATATACAAGCCAGAATGAGACTCCTTAATAAAAGAGAGCATCTCTAAATATGAGCATCACTGATGTTCTGACAGGCTAAGTAAAATCTTAGCTAACTTCATGCACAGCTGGTCCTCCAGAGCTTTGGGCCGCACTTACGCTCAGGAATATCAATTAAAGTGAAGAGTGTGTTTCTGACTTGCAGTTGCCACCTTTATGCAACTATATATTCCCTGAGGTCTCAGATCCACATTATCAGATATAATATCTTTCAGACAAATTAACTCTTCCTTTATCTCACAAAATTCAGAGAGTTAAAACAAACACACTCCTGTGAAGTAGAGGGGAAACCTATTAAGGAATCACCCTATCCTGTGTCACCCTTTACTAAAAATGAGACCTCTACTAACCAATCTACCTAATGACAATTTATATTCCAGGTACACACCTGATATGCAGGTCTTGAAGATATGTAGAACATATGGCCTGCACCTCTTATCATCATAATGAAAAAAACCAAAGATTTCTGTCTTGCTAGTCCAGGATACAAATTTTTGCTTTGCTACACAGAGCTTCACAGTTCTTACTATATTTTATTAATTCAAAGGAGGTTTTTGATTGTTTCAGTTATTCCTGAGGACAGGCTGCATATCACACTGAGGAAATAATTTACCTGCAGCATGAGGAGTTAGGAAATGTGCTCTATCTTCTGAGCTGAGAGGTGGTGAAAAACAGCCTCTCTCAGTTGATGTAGAAAAGGCCTTTGAATGAGTGGAGTGCCTTTTCCAGATAAAGCCCTGAACATACTTAGTTTTATATGCACATTTTTTTCTAAGTATTGGTTCACAGTACTTTCCATGAAGCAGACCACCCACGGCAAGGCTGCAGACAAGCTGCCCTATGTCATTTTACAATGTGTTTTGATATTGGGAGACTCACAGTTGTCTCTAGATATATGTTGGATTTAGTTTTGCCAGTCAAAAAGTCAAAAGCAAGGAACTAATACTGGCATGAGATCAAAATCAGGTCTTGAAGCTACTACAGAAATCAAAACTAGTCCAGTTAACAAAAGCGATCTATATACAAATTACTTCTTGTCATGTGTAATTGGCATGGCTTATTGTATTCCTGATTACCTTAGACTGTGGTCTAGCTTGTCTGATACTGATTGAATTTACTTCAGTCAGGTCAACTTACACCAGCAAAAGGTCTTATGCTTTAGCCCCTTTTTCAGGAGATGAATGTTTTAGACATGGTCATTATTTCTTTCATTTGAAAGAGTATCATATATTTTAATAAGTGTTTAATAAAAGCTACTTCATCCTGTCTATCCATTTGTGACTTCAGTTCCTAAGAAGAAACAAGCAAATCTCAAAAACAAATGCTGGCAGATAGAAAAATCTGAATGTGTCAAACTGCAGTCTTTAATAAAAATATCAGTTCTCACTTATTTCACCTTCTTTGGCGTTTACAGTCACCTCCTCAATGGGCTTGGTTTTGCTTATGTCAAAGAAACAACTTCCTTTTTTAATGGCCAAGCACAAAACATTAACTTGGGACAAAGAGGAAAATCTCACGGCTGACTTAATACCCTACAAACAGACTTGAAGTGTAGTTCAGAAATTTCAATGTACCTATGTTCCCTAAAGTAACCATATAAAACCTAATAGTACGTTATTTCTTTAAAACATTTACGGGACAACAGTGGCTTCAATAAAGTTCAAAGTTCTCGATATTATATGGAGCAGAATTATTTGTGCCTGAATCATGGAATAACTTGTGATTACTACTGCTGGTATTATATTTCCCTACCAGAGTTTAACATAATGTTCATACACTTCCACAGAGGTCTAACTCCAAGAACAAGGTATATTGGCATGTTTCATTAATAGCCACAGAGGCATGCCAATCTTATTAGAGCTGATGATTTTGTGCCTAAACTGGAATAAAATTATTTTACATTATTATTAACTAATGATCTTTGTTTAAATTTTTTTTCTAATTTCCAAATCTGCAGAAAATCTTACACATATTTGTAATACCTGCAGATCCTGTCGAGTTTAGTCAGGGAAGAGTTTAACAGGTTACTGCATAATAAACAATTTTATCAGTACTCTCCCTCTCCAGAATCCATTACTAAATATGCTATAAAAGCCCTGCAATCTGGTACTACCCAAAACATAAGGAAGAAAGATCATCCAGTCATTTTCTGATAGGCAGCGGAAAATACACCTGTAATTGGAAATCTCTCCGTATAAGCAGCCATTGGTTTAGACTTAGTATGCACGGTTATTTCTTATCTGCAGGTTGTCTGAGGAGAGCTGCAGGGGACTCGGCAGCGGAGCCCGCATTACAATGCACTAGCCGGCCTGGCACCACATTGCACCAACGCTAACCTGCAGGAAATGCTAAATGGTGGCAAGGGGCAGGGGAACGAACTTATTTGATGAACACTAGATTAAAAACATGCTACATGCTCTCAAAGTCAATCAGAGACAAGTTAAGAAATAGAAGAGATTCAGCTATCCGCACAACCTTAACTCTGCCCCCATCCCTCCTTGCACAGGCACTGTTTATAGGGAATTCTATTACGACTGCTCTATTACTGACTTGCTTATCATATTTTAAAAAAGAAACATATGTCAGAACCTGCTATTACAAACAGACTTTCTTGAAAGAAAGACACAAAAAAATAAAGAGTTTGAGATTACAATCTGAGGGAAGGCAGACCTCATCCAGTATCACTTGCAACAGCAACGAACTCCTCTAAGTTTTGCCCTGGGCCACATGGCACATGCAGACTTCTCTCAGTCCTCTCCTTCCCCTCCCCTGTACCGCATCACCCACTCCAAGCAGGGCTCCTGTCTAATCCTTTCACCACCTCACCCACACCCTTCAGCTCCCCCGACCAGACCCCAGCCCTTCTCCAAAAAACACAACCCCCTTCCTCTGGAGCAAGACCCCAGCCTCGTCCCTCATCTGAACGCTCTGAGCCCTTCTCCCTCTCTCAACCTGCTTTGACCTCCACGGTACAACCTGGCCAGCAGCCTGAGGTCGAACGCCGAGCCCCACGGCAGGCAGAAGGTGCCGCAGCACCAGGGGCTGCTCCCCCATGCAGCTGCCGGCACCTCGGGGTCAGCCCCCACGGCTCTTCCGTATTCCAGTGAACCCCGGGAATTAAAGGAGGATTCCTGAAAATGGAAGCGACTAGTGGGCAACCTTTCAACCCCCCGGCTGCCCATACGATAGCAACTAATGAGGCGTCCATGGGGCCGGCGGGGCGCTGGGGCGTGCAGGCGTTCCCCAGCTGTGGAACGGGGCTCTTCACCTGCGCCTTCCATTTCCTAAGGGAAAGTCATGGCTCAGAGGTCTGATACTAGAAATAGTTAAAAAGAAAGTAGTTTCAGGTATTCAGGGAATGGTCAGTTTTCAGTGTGTTTTGTTGAAGTAAAATTTCTAGTTAACTTTGTAGCTAGACTTCATTAACGCCCCTCCATGACCAAAGTCTCCCGTGATGTTAACGTGTGCATGATGTGTGCTACTCAATTTTTCTTTCCTGCTTCTATAACACTACTCCGTTTCTTTCTGTCTCCACCCTGACTGAGTTCTCCCAAGCTGGTGTCTTGGTTTGTTGCTCCATTATAACCACTCTTTGGTACACCTACCACCATTACACAGAAAGGCAAGGAGGAACCGACACAGCTTGTTTGGACATTTGTATGGATCTCAGACCTGTTTTGCTAGTATCAGGACTACCAGAATTTGGTAGAATTGTACAAGAGGGTGGTTTCAGGCTGCCTCAGGACTAAAAGGTATGTGATTCAAGGCCCAATCAAAAGGGATCTTTTTACACTCTCAAAGCTGTTACAAGTCCTCTACTCCAACATGGGGTCCACCTGCCACTGTTATCTCTTACTTATTATGTTCATATTTCTATGTGAATTGTTAGATACAATAGCAATAATGTCAGTGACACTGAACATTGTGACTAGCTAATGGTTTACCACTTTGCCTGGATGCTTATTTTCTATAATTTCCTGCCTATGAATTAGCATTTATCTTGCTGATAGGGACTATTATCCAGTTGAAATCCATATTCTACTGAAATGGATCACTTAATTAAAACCATAGTGTGATTCTTATGGTGTAGAGAAGTATTTTCCCAATCATTTACAGTACACTGAGTACTGTTATAGCTACAGGAGCAGTGCAGTATAATAATATACTCTGGAATAATAATTTGCACTTATACAGCATAAAGGTGGTTAATATTTTTTGAAGAGCGCCACAGGATACACCATTGAACTTGTTTCATTCAAATTCTGCTAAATATGATTGACACATAAATGCGTTTTCAAATAATATTCCCACTAATTGCATCAGCTCTTTTCTGACTAAAATGTCAAAGAATCTTTAAAGAAAATGTTCAGACTGAAAACTCTAAAACCATTCAAACAAAATAATTATTGTTTTTCCTTCGTTTAAAATTGCGCTTTTTAATGAGTGGATTGCAGGATTTCAAAATCAGCAGTTTCACATGCTATTGAACTTCCAGTGGCAGCTGTTTTTTTCTCTTGGACACCAAAAAAGGGTAAAGATTCCCACTGATATTGAAGGGAATTGAAACAGCCACATGGAGGCAATGGAATTTTTTTTCCTTACAGACTGTCCCGAACTTACAGCTGCCAAGACAGTCTCTAACAATGCAGATATTACTTTAACATTGCACTTTCATAAAAGCTATAGTAATCACAGAGGTGGTATGTGATTTCCCATGGGGGAAATATTGACCTTTATGAGAGAAAATAAGAGGAGTGGTAGAGAATAATACACTTGCTGTAGTAAAATAAAGTACTTGCACAGTAAACATCAGAGCCATGCTGTGCAACATCCCTCCTTGAAACAAAATGCAATGAAAAACCTCTATTGGATGAGCTTTGCACACAACCTCATCCCTCAGTCATAAACAAAGTGTAATTTCTTCTTTCATAGCTATCCCCAAGAGTTCATTTTTAGCACCTTATTTTAGTAAATTTTATCAATAGAGAGTAAAAAAAAATCCACATATAGTAACGCCATAAGAGTGTAGACACTATCAATAAATGAAACATACATAATATATTTTATAATGTATTTTCTAAAACCTCAGGTTCTTCCCTTTAGTTGTAAAAAGTCTGTTTCTCCAGCTGAACTATTAACCCAGAACCTGTCAGAGCTTAAAAAAACCCTGATGATTCTCCTTCTTTCCCTGCCCTATTCCTGTCATTTCTGTGCCTGGTGTTGACTCGGAGCAGCATGGAGATGCTGCAGCTCGGCTGAGGACCAGCCCTTGTTCCATTACCAGCTCTTCAAACCACCCACTCCCTGTGGACTTTTGTGTCAACTCTTCTTTAACCCACAGAAAGATAAAGACTGTAATCATTCTTTAATGTCAGTGTAACCCCCTCCCTTCATTAGAGGATAATTCTTTCCTTCACCTAAATTTCTGGGCAATTATAGTTTAACTCAGCACTTTGACCATTTCAAAGAAGCAGTAAGTAGCTTTTAACCATACCTTCTATTAATATAACCATATTATATTAACCATACCTATATTAATATATATGTTGAATCTTAGGCGATGGAAGAGTAATACGATGCAGCACCTCAAAGAGCTGATGCTTCAACTTCTTTAAAATTAAAAGCAAATCAAGTGTTTATGAAGATACATTATGTGATTAAAATCTATCATTACTAACGAATTAATTTTCATATCTATGTTTGAACAACTAGACTTAACAAATACCAAAGTAATCATAAAATTCAGTGAGAGCTTTTATTGAGTTAATGGTAATAAACACACCTTTCATTTACTTAATCTGTTAGAGTAAATTGATTTATTTGTATAAACTGTTGAAGGAAAAATAATAGATAGCAGTAGCAGAAAATAGCAGTAGTATTGTTCAGCTGCAAGGTCACTTGTGGACTATATATTCTTAATAAAGCCAGTGACAATCTTAGGAAAACTTGCAAAGAGAAAATATACAACATTACTACTTAAACTTATTTCAGAACATTTCATATGGTTTCAGCAATAAGATGTTTCATGAGAGAACACACAAGAAGTTAAAGGCGCATCTAGATTCCATATCTGTAGTTAAAAACAACAAATTCTGCCTCTTTGTTACTATCATAACATAAAGTCTTGACTGTTAGGGGAAAAAATATGATCTTACCTCATGTGTAGCTGAAGTGCTAATAATGTGATGCTATTTAACAAGTCCAACAGGGCATTGAATTTCTAGACTGTCTTGCAGATCTTGACATGTGAAAGTTTCAACATGTCTCTTGTACACCAAAATTTAATGTCATGCTAGTTGCATCATATGTGCTAGTCCAAGGTCAGATTATCATGGTCAACACACCAAAATTTAAACCATCAGTCCACTCTACACAAAACCAAAGCCACACTGAAGGAGGAAGGAATCAAAGGACAAAGTGACATGGAGAGCAGGTCCTGCCTTGAGGTCCCTACACACTGGCACAGGAGTAAGGTAGGATGTAAAAATCTGGAAGTGACTGAGTAGTAAAAATGATTTGCCAATGTTTCACCCACATTGTCAACCTGCTTTTACGCAAGGATGCTCCATGCTCAGATCCACCAGAGGAGGAGCTCTTGCTAATCCACTTACAACAAAGTTAACTTTGCAGGTAAAGGAAGAATTCTTTGTTTTCTCATTTTGACAAGCAGTGTTGCCCACCAGTTTGTAGTGATAGTGACCTTCAAAAGACTAGTGGTTATACTTACGAGAGGAGAACTGAAAGAGGATATAAATTCACAGTTTCCCTTTCTTCCACCTATTTGATAGGTAGCTTTCTTTTGCCTTCCATCCTATCCCTTGGTTCCAGCAGAAGGTATCGCATAAGTATCTGTTTCCCATTTCATTATCTCTGGAATCAAAATTTGATTAAGGAGGAACAGGGGTTTTTACTTGTTCTTACTTCCTGCAGAGATGAAGAGGGACCCATTGACTAGCCATGAGTTTACAGATACCAGGTCTTAGTAACACTCCCCAAAATGTATGTTGCAGGGTCATATACACTTCCTGGTTATCTCCTTGTTCTGTGTGGGCATTAAGCTGCAATGTCTGAGTTGTAAACTTTGCTGAAAATGCTTTACATTCAAACAATCCTTTTTCACTGAAATGAAATAACCTAAGTCCAGAAACTGGTCTCTAGTCTGTTGATCGCCATACAAGTTAATCAGAACTTCTTTGTCTGAAGTTTGAAATAACTGCAGAGCTCTATACCTAAAAGGTACATCTGGAAGGTGTTTGCAACTAAACCTGAATTGTGTTTCGCCCAACCATGCATTCACCAAAGACTATCATTTTGAGAGTGGTCAGCTTTTCAAAGTAATCAGATTGAACCAATACCTTTGGTGAAATAAGAGGGGGAAAATTCAGATATGCAGCTTTACATGTTTCCATTTTTCCTTTGCAAAATGACTTTCAATTAAAATATGATCTAGAGGTTGAAAAAGGACTGAAATCTGGGGATAGAGTGTGGAAAGGGGGTTAGAAGGGTTACCTGACTTGGAAATAAAATGGCTCATTTCCAATACACCCATCTGACTTGTATGTAACTTGTTCCAGACAATATATTAGATCATAGGTCTAGTATTAATAAATGTGGTACCAAGGAAACACTTTACTGCCAGACAATACAGTGTCAGGAGGGAAGTGGGAGTTTTTCTTTTTAATAATATTTTAATATTATACAAAGTTAGTGTGGTTGTAGTTACGAAAATATTTTTAAATACTTTTTTCCTAAAATAGCTCACTTCATCTGGGCATCTATGATCAAAAAAACTCCCTGTATTTCCATCTGCATGAGGAGGGCTTGCCAGCAAAGCTATATCACTACAGCTAACTTTTGCTAACTTACTCGAAGTCTGATCCAAGCAGCTTGTAGCAAACTACCTAACATTCATTTCATTCTCGAGAAACCATTTCAACTTTTAAAATAGCATTGTATGCTTCCCATTATTTTTAAACTGTAGCCATTTCTGGATATAAATATGAATTTGAAAATAATTCAGAATTACTTAACCAATGTTACCTAAAAATAGGCAGGACAATCTCAGACTGTATTAAGCAAAGGGGGGAAAAAAATAAAGAAAAAAAGGAGTAATACTTCCTCTACTTCTTCCCAGTGGCAAGATTCTGAGAGGCTGTGAAGTCTTGATGCTGTAGTTCAGCAGGTCAACCCTACAGCCAGAAGAACTACTAATCTTTAATTACATGTGTGGCAAATTTTGCCATTTCTCCTGCTGCAAACTGAATAGATTTTCATTTCTCTATGTTTTTTTTGTTACAGAAATCATTCAAGCAAACAAATATTCACATGAAGGCACAGTACATATGCTCTATGTTTTTTCCTCTAACCTTGAAAAAAAGTTAATAATAATACGGAGATTAAAAAGTTTAAAAGCTTTACATTTAATTCCACGCAGTATCTGACTTCAATGGGATCTTCGGCCAGTCCATGTACCAACAGCTATTTAAAATCCAGTATTTATAGAATATTTTTATAGAAAAAAATCCAGTATTGTTTATAACCTCCAAAATAAAGATCTTTTATGCATTTTGCAAAATAATAACCAGAAAATGTATTTTTTAAAAAAGCTTATGAGCTATTGAACAAATGGTCTGCAAAACTTTAGGCAAAATCTTGCTCACCTAAAGGAAATTAGGTAGTACCCATTTTTACTATTGTGTGCAGTCTCCGCACTTTTGCACCTGAGCTTACAGGCTTCCCAAACAACTTGGGCTGGCAGGTTTAAAAATCATTCTTGTTATTTTTACAGCACCACACAGAAGAATTCATTTTGATGGTTTTAAGCATACTTTTGCAAAATACGTTTATGGAGAAATGATCACACTAAAGTTGACAATCTGATTACCTAGTTTCAAAACAACATAAATTAAAATGGCTGCACTAGCATACAAAGCCTCTATTACAGAGATTTATAAAGGAAAAGCTGAGTGAACTTTAATTACAGCAGCATTTCCCGTGCCACTGTATTACTGACAGGTCTATTGCCTCTTGCTCCAAGCTAGGATTATAGCTTTACTCAAGGGCTTTCTGTTTGAGAACCTCCGGCATAAGCTTTCTATGACAAAGTGCATGAGGAAAGCGCCTAGAATTGCACTGTCTAAAGCAGCATAGCTCAGTGTTTTTCAGAACGAAAATCTGGCATCCTACGGGAGTCCTGATCTCTTCTAGAGCAAGCTAAGTCCAGCAATGGCACAAGGCAGGATAAAGTTCTGAGATACTAGGAGTGGGAGCCATAAAACAGCTAGATGAGACTGGTAGTATTGAAAAAACATTAAAGCAACATCACAGTTGAGAAATCAAGCACTCAAAAATCAGGAAATTCAAGTGTTATGATTACTTCTTCACCATTAGCTCAAACACCTTGCACATAGCCTACTTTCAATGGCATAAATTAAACAATTCAGATAGAAGTCTGGTCTAGGTAATACTCTGAGTCCCATCTCCAGCTGCTACAAAATGTCATATCTCCATTAAAGCCACTGCAGCTTTGCTGATTTAGATCAGCTGAGAATCTGGTGTAATAGTCAATATGTTACTGCAGTCATTAAGTGGCTGAGTTGGAAGGTGCAGGAGCAGGCCAGAGATTTCAAAAGCCTGATTCTTTCATTTCCTTGCTTATCTCAGAGGTAGTTGGGGAGGGAGGGAAAACAAATTTGTGAATGTTTTAAAAAGGTAAAAGAAAACTTTAAGAGTATCCAGTGCCTAATACTGCTAAGGATGAAACAACAAGCCTTCTTTCCTCACGCTCTTAGTGATAATCATCATAAAGAGTCACTAAAGGCTATGAATTTCAAGGAAGAGCTGACACCAAATTGGTCACTGGGAATGCTAAAAGTGATGTTGAACCTTTATAGACCTTCATAGCGTAACAAACTCACAACTTACACTGTGCTTTCAGGGATTTCTTCAGACTCAGCTAAGGCTGTTGTGAGACTGCAGCTTGATGGGACTGCATGACAGAGGAATAGAGGAAGGCAAATCAGGAAATCATTTCGTTTCCAGCTGCAGTCTGTGCACACATAAATTCTGCTGCCAGATAACTTTCATTCCAGCCATTCCTTTGAGGTCATTAAGGATTTTCATACCTGGAGGACAGCCATACATGCAAACACAACCTGTACCTGTCTTTGCACATCTCTCTACCAGGAGGGCTCTAGTGAAGCAAGAAATTTTCCCAGCAGAGTTGATTCTCCTCCGGGCATGTGCTGCGGAAAGCCAGAATGTAGCTGCAAAATCAAACTCCTTGTCTTTAGCTATACAATATACCAATTTCTACCTCATACAAGAATCTCAATACACACCTAGCAAAAGCTACAAAAAACCCATACCTCTGTATGCAAAAACTCAGGTAATTCTGAAACCATCTGTAGTTAACGTGCAAGTATGCGCCCTATGTCTAGCAGAACAACTGTAAATCTCAATGTTATTTTTTTGTGGTATCTTAACAATTAGATGCAAGAATTGGATAGCCAGTTGTGAGAACATCTGGAGAAATACACAATGTGTGATTTCCTATGTCACTGACTTGTTAGAGTGTTTGTCTAGTTGCTGCTTGTCCTTTCAGTGATCTAAACCTCCAGAAGGTGAAAATACATGATGACTTGAGAGGCTGAAAATATTCTCATTAGCCACCCAGACGTTTTTATCTCATGCCCCAGGGGCAGATCTGCAACAAAGGGGGTGTTAAAGTAACACAACTTCTGCTTCACTCTGGGTCTAGGTTCTTGAGTTGTTGTAACAAGCTTGTCTGAGTCTATTTATTTATTGTAAAGTTATCACATTTGGACCGAAGTTCTTCACCTTAAACCTTCAAACTCATTCCTTCAAACAAGCGCACTCTCTTTGGAATTCAGATGAGTAATAAAGCCTCCTTTCAGAGCATCACTTTGGGGACCCACAAATGAAAAAATTCATACCTGAAAAGTCCATCAAAGGCCACAGCTTCTCCTTGGGCCAGGCAGAGCTCTCTCACTTCTGCATTAGCACATAGAGCGGGGAAAAATCAGGGGCTATTATAGAAATTTATAAAGGAAAAGTGGAGGGCTCTGACAAGGGACTGAATATTGGCTCAAGCCTTGTAAAAATCTCATTCTGAGACTCCTGGAGAGTCATTCGTAGGCTCAGAAGCACAGGAACAACAAATAGTTGGATAATTCCTTTGCTTTTTCTTATCTATCGCATCCAAGAAGAGGATTTCCCTTTCTAATAATGCATGTTTCCCAATCTTGAGATCTGAAATGAATATAATTAAAGGAAAACAATGCTGTGGAGGGGGACCACACTCATGACAATATAAGCCATACATCTGTAAATATGATGAATCATCAGAACTAAGCCATCAAAGTAAGAATGAGAACTTTCCAGTTTTTCTCTTGATCTTTGTTTTCAGAGATGTCTTGCATGGACCATGCCAAGTTTCCTCACTTACCAAAATGAAACCCCTCTTTGAGAGCAGATCTGATCAGAATACAGTCTTGATGCTGTAAACATTCTGGATGGAGGGAGTTTGGGGCAAGATGGGAGGAGAACTGGTAAGACTGCTGCCAGCCCGTTCAAGTCTCTCACTGGTTCCCTTTGCAACAGAGGCAAAGGCCATGAAGAATACCACTGTGAAGAGATCAGCTGAAAGGTGAATCAGAAAGACCTTGCTGACTGGTCCTGAATTTTAAAAAGTACTAATCAAAGCAGCATTGAGCATTTCCAGTATTAGTATATTTTTGCTTTCCTTGTCCTCTTACTTCATCAGAGCTTCTTTACATCTATTTCCTCCTCCTCTTTCTTCCTTCTCCTCCTCTACAGCCTTGTCCACTCTGTTACTTTCAGATCTATCCTTGTTCCTTGTCCGCTCTTTTGTCTTCCCTCACAGGTTATGAATTCTTATCTTATTTAGGGAAGCTTAAAGACTACAAAATACTGCCAGGTTTATTCTGCATCCAGTATTGCTGTGCAAAGTCCCAGGAAAATCCTCAGCGTAAAACAATCAAATAAAAAGTTCATTTCAGGATCCCTGAAAACAAGATATTTAGAAAACTCTTGAGGGTTGGTGGGGTTTTTTTGTTTGGTTGGTTTTTTAAGTTCTATATTTGTGTGCCTGCTACTACTAGGCTCTGCTACCACATTGAGTAAAGCTGTTGTTTCTCTGCTGTAGCACTAAGGCCGTATGCATTCGCTCAGGACTGCTTATAACCCTGCTCATGATAGTCTATGCCTATCTCTCGCGTTGCACAGGGATGCTTGTCCTCGTGCATTCTGCCACAGCCGATCACAACTACACCGCTTCCAGGCTTCGTGGTTTTTGCCTAGATTGAGAGACGAACTGGCAGGTATCTGTCTACTGTTGCTCAGTAAAGAGCTGAAATTAGCAGCGCCGAGACAGCTGTAATTCGGAACCATCATTACAAAGATGTTTGAGCCTTGTTGATAGCAGGTGTATGACACTAAAGCAAACAACAGCTAAAAATGGGATGGTTGTAACTCAGGGGTCCACAGTGACATCTACTGGAATGATTCAGTTTGAAGTACCATTAGAAGACTGTTAAAGCTCACAGAAGAGCCTATTTTTCCTTTCAATATCAAAGGCAAGGAAATTGATAATATGAAATCATCTATAATCTTGAAAGATGAGTGCCTGAGTGTAAGGCAGGCTACAGAGTATTGAACCTGGCTCACACTGAAAAATGAATCCTAAACCCTTTGGCACGCCCCTTTCCTACCCAACTGTTTTCTTCACACCAAAGCCTAAAAAACAAAGACCCCGAGCACTCTTGCAGTGTAGTCAGAGATAATGTGTACACAAGCTGGCATCTTCTTTTGATCGTTTCATTGAGAGTGCGGCTCCTCATCAGAGTGGGAGAGTTGCCAGATTTCTAAGAGAGTGTTAAATCCTTCTAAGTTTTCCCAACCATGGATTTTTCTCCCTTCTTCAAAGCAGAGTGTTAAAATCCTCCAAATCTGAATTGACCAACTTGAGCGTACTCCTAGAGCATATCAACTGCATTTGAAAACTTGGAACTGCTTTTCAGTAGCAGCTGTAATAGGATTTTAACAATACTGATTGCATTCAGCAGTTTTACCTCCATGGCCTTTTTCCTAATTTTTTGCTGCTGTCGTTGTTAACTGAAATGTCTTTCTTTAAAGCTGAAGTGCTTCACAGCATTAACAACAACTTTGGCACTGTGGGGTCCAGCCTTTTCAGGTCACCTTTCTATATGCTGAGGTAAGAGCAGGCAAGCAAAATGCCTTGATCATCCTGCTGGTGAGAGCATGCAATTCATTTTAGGATATGTATGAGTGTCCAGCCCCAGCATGGAGACTGTAAGAGGAGGCCTGCTAAGTCAGGACTTTTTTCGAACAGCAGCATCTAAGAGAAAAGAGAAACTGGCAGTCAATAACAAAACCTAGGAAGGAGAACAGAGAAGTCCACGGCTCACCTTGCAGGACTCAGAGCAGCCATGAGGTGGGCATCTTGAAGCTTCCAAAAGGTGGCAACAGGAGAGAAAGGGAAGGAAGCTGCAGGAGAAACAGGCCTCATCGAAACTGGAAAGGGAAGAAAGCTCTTTGACAACTCCTTGAAAGAAAAGCAATAACAGGTCTTACATACATTTCTGTATCAAAAACTTGCAGAACCACAACGCCTTCCCTCCCTTAAAACTGAACATGAAATAGGAAAGTCAACAGAAGTTGACTCATGAATTTTCAAAATCCAAATTACTTATTTAATTTTAAAATTTTAGGTACCCAGTTACAAAGCCTTGACCCATCTACTGCCATGATCATAATTTTGCTCTTTATCTGGACGTGCAAAACTTATCATTACAAGCATGCCATTACCTAGGGTACCCTCAGCTCTAAAATGTGTGTCCAATCCATCCACAAACTGCAAGGTAAGACAGCTCCCATAATGAAAAGTTGTGTCAGGATGGAGCTGGGAACCTGCCTGACCTATCCAGCAGAAAATGGGCAGCATGGAGAGCCTAACATGGCATGTGACAGGCAGGCTCAGTACTCTGCGCTATGAGGACTTTCCTGAAATTAGGGCTGTATATATAGCTCAGTTGCTTAAACCACCCACATCAATTTATCTTATCAAGCCCATCTGAAAAGCTAAGGAAATACAAAAAGGTGAAATAACACCCCAGAATTACTGGTAGCCTACTGGTTACATCATTCACCCAGCATGTGTGAGATCATATTTCAAATCACAGTTACTCAGGACAAGGATAATTGCATTTATAAAGGGCATTTATCCTAATTCAGAAGCCTGGAGACTTCAACTACATCAAGGTCTAACCAGAAAAACCTGTCAGGAGGGAGATGTCACCAGTATGTAGGACATTGTTTGTGGACAGCTGAGTAACAATTCAGAATGTGAGTTACTAAAGGTGGCCTGAGATGACCAAAGGGGCAAAAAGTGGTTTAAATCATAGATTCAAAGAAGCCTTAAAAGTGCAATTTGGTTATCACATCCTTGAGTACTGTAGATTCAAAACCGAACAGACACATTACACAGCTATTCAGTTAAAAGACAGAAGCAAGGAGGAAAAAAAAATACCAAATCAAACCCAGACAGGACAGCTGTCTAGATATTTACATAAACAGACTTGGACCAGGTTTTCTGCATTAATTTCAACAAAGACATGTCTCACCCATGGAGGATCTGGCCAAAGTTTTCAGACTGTATGAAATTCTAACAAATTCCTATTCATTTGAATATGGGAAGTAAGAGTTTTTATTAAATTCTAAATCTGTTCCTACTTCATCAGTCTGTTCTGCAATTGCCAATTATAAAAACCCACATATTTTGAGGATAAAAATTTAATGTTTTGACTTTGATGAGACTATTCATGTATTTGAACATGTGTTTAAGGGCTTTTCTGGCTGTAGGCTTAACCACAGATCCTTTATTCTTTAGTGTTATTGGAAAAGAAAACAAGCACTAATACCAGTTTTCATTTTTCTCTAAGAAATTCTAATATTTGGCTTTTAGCAAGTGTTTCCCTGGATTTCTCAGGAAACATTAAAACTCGGTGAACCTGCAAACCTGGTTTTTTTTGGACTGGATTTAAAACCTGATCTGTAGTAAAACAGATAAAAACCATGGGATTTCTATTTGGCAGAATTGGTCAGACTGGATATTTTTATGTTTATGGGAGATCTGGGGAGGAGCTTTGCATATCTGGAATTAAAGCATCTGAAATATAACTCCCATAGTATACTGCAGCAACACAGGAAGATTTAGTTTAATGTTGAAGTGATCCAAGACAAACCCTTCTGAATTAATGAAGCAAACTGAGCTAGTTCTATTCAAGTGATCTAATACAAAGTTAAATATTTGGTTTGCTGTTCCTGGTAGAAAAGGGTTTTGTTT
This sequence comes from Calonectris borealis, assembly GCF_964195595.1. NCBI lineage: Eukaryota > Metazoa > Chordata > Aves > Procellariiformes > Procellariidae > Calonectris > Calonectris borealis. The sequence goes on from NC_134314.1 coordinate 113,637,830, forward strand.
TGGGTTTTTTTTGCAAAATTACGAAAAAATTATTTTAAAATTTATGAAAATAAATTGGTCATATTTTTCATTGAAAATTCAGTTATGCAGAAAATTCACCAAACATCTCTGACAGATCATCATCAACTTATTTATATGGGTTTTACTGCTATAATACACCTCAGCTGCTAACACTCTTACCAGATTAAAACATTTTAAAAGCTTGATAACATTTCTATTAATTTCATCCATGTGTGAGTTGATGTTTATGTAGATGGTGCTGAATAGAATTCTCATTTGGTTCAAATTTTGGATCCTTAGTTCAAAGTTTCTAATTGATTCAAAATTTTAAGTCCGTAATAAAAGAGTCTGACATACAGAATATGTCCCATTTTCTAATTCTTCTTTTAAATTTTATTCTTGAAAGCTATAGTTATTGGGTTTATTTTCCAGAACATACTTGATCTGATTGTGAACATTCCCTTGAATTATTTAAAAAAGATTCTACATGGATAAGAATCAATATTGTTCACTAAAAAAATCTGGTGTGCCTTAATTTCTTATAATTTCTGAAATTTGAGATTAAGCAACCCTTTCTGAGCCATTGTTTGATCAATCTATTCAACACATTGAAAGTAATGGTCTGATTTTCAATAACATTTTTTAAATTCTATATATTACAAAAATTATTTTACACAGCTCTAAACAATGGCTGAAATGTAAGGGCTTTTGTTTTCTTCAAGCCAAAATGACCAGGATACAAATACTTCTTCGAAACAACGTAGCAATTTCACTGACAACCTCTATTAACAATGTGGGAAGGACCATTTTACATGGCAAATCCTCAGCCCCTGAGTCAGAGGATATCACCAAAACTCAAAGAGGAAAATTATGAAATAGCATGGAATATGAGCAAACTATTACAGAAACACAAATTGCTTATCATTAAGAAGAGGGAGGAAAAGGCATCTTTATGATAAAGCACTATTCTGTAAAAATATTAAACAGTCATTTAGTCCAGCTGACAGCTCTAACGCTTCAAGAGCTTCAAAAATTTCTCAACTAGAAACATAGTAGTGCCAAAAACGCATCAAATGGGCTTTTAAGAAGTCATGCCATCTGCTGTATTAATACTGCAATTTTTGATCACTGGCTTTAGCTCCAACAGTTTATGAAATGGGTGAATTATTTTTCACCCTTTCCACCAGCCCTACAGCACAAACTTATCCTATTATCTTGTCCACCCAGTAAGACAGACAAGATGTAAGGGACATTCTCTAATTAGACTCCAATGTTATTAGCTCATCTGGAAACCACTTGGCAATATATCATACAGGAGAAGGTAATTATTCCTCTCTTAATCATTTCCAGCTGTTTGAGTGCTGTTGTCATTCCTTCAGACCAGTTCAAGCATACTCCTAGGATCTCCCTGGCCCTGCCCCCTTCAAGCATTAACACAAGTAGTACAAGGAGGTGCCTCCTCACTGCTTAATACATACACAGGCTCAAATACCCATTCTAATTTGGAACTATTAGGTAATCAGACCCCTTTATAGAATTAGAATTAGTGCCTCAAGACATAGCAGCAATTAAGTTGATGCCAGACTGGTATCAAATCCCTTCCTGATGCCATGCAACAAAGCACCTTCTTCCTGGCCAGGCCAGTGTATTCCATCAAACCTTGGTTATTCAGTGCTAACTGGTAAGTAATTATCAGTCTTCTCTGCTCATGCCCACCTGCAACCATCTGCTGGCTCTCCTTGTCAGCCCACAGAAGCACAGGCCATTGCAACAGAACATTTTACTCAGCTAGCATATAGTCAACTGGAGCTTGGCCACGGATCCCTCTGTGACCTGGTAAATATTCATGCTCTCACAAAATTTCAAACTTTTCTTATGTGAAGATATGATTATTTTGTTTTCTGCCAAAAAGTCAAGGAAGGGCATGATCCAGTCTGATTGCCTACTTGGGTGGGACAACCGCAACACATGCCTTCTGCTTTTACTGGTGGTCTAGTGACTGATACGTCCCTTACCTCCAAACACCCGAATAAGAGAATATTGGGCATCTCCCAAGATCTCTTTGATGTAGCAGCGATGCTTTCAAACCTCATAATTAAAAAGTCACTACAAAGACCTAGGTAAAGTTGATCTGCTACAAAGTTGTTGAATGACAAAGGTGTTAAAGTAGGTGATGATACTGTATTACCAAACATATACCTGACCTGCAGGAATGATGTAAACAAAAATCAAACCCAGACTTATGCAGTAATACCTTTTTTTGCTAAGCCACAAACAACATGGGAACCGTACTGCCTCATAGGGCTAAGTCTCACTGTTTAATGTGACCATGACCAAATACAAATCACTCCATTAGCTGTTTAATTAGCAGTAGAACAGGCATAACAAATTAAATGCCAGGCACTAACCACCCCCAGTAACTCAAGGCCTACTTGTTCACATTGTGCCACAGTGATACTCTTAGACCAGAAATTCATTCTGTCATTTATAAATTGCTCTCTCGAGTAGTAACTTTGGCAAAGTGCAGAGGAATCGATGAATCATGGTGAACAGAGTGGCAGGCACCCCTGCTACTGAAGCTGGTTATTTGATCGTCCCAATTCTTTTCTGAATGTTGCTGATTTTAATTTGCATTTTACAGGGTAACAGGCTGTTCCTCCATCTCTGCCAGGGGAGTAGAGAGGTAGGTTTGAGGTAGATTTATGAAGAAACAATAATCCTCGAATAAGTTGCCATTTCATCAACCTTCAACCAGCACATTCTTATTCTATTTAGCATGTGTTCGAAGCACCCTGGTGGGATGGAAGTGGTGGAGGCACAGCCAGCTGCTGCTACATATGCAGGAAGATGACTTCAGTTTGTAAGGCATGACACAAAAAGTACACGTAACAGCACAAGACATCTCTTAATCATACAGAGAGCTGTTTCAAAGCCTCCCTCTGCTTAGTTGTTTCTTTTCTCTCCCCCTTAGAAGGCACTCATCCCTCTATAGCCTCTATACATTTTTTTCCATAGATTTCTATGTCTTCTTACTACACACAGACATTGTTGAAGCCTACAGAAGGAACTAAGCGTAGTCCGGCTATACTATTCCAGAAGACATTCAAAATCAGCTACTTATAAAGCAGTTTATAAAATGCTGGCTGCAGTAAGCTCACCAATAAATATTACTATCAACATCCTTCATTTTTTTGCCCTCAGACAAAAATGTCTCCTGAAGTGGTTTCTGATTCAAATACGATCTACAACCATAAAGAGTAATGCTAACATACTGCAGTCCAAACACATACAAAGATTCACAATGATCAAAGACAACAATGCCAACACTTGCAAAAGATGTTCTTTAAAACACTGTTTCTGACGCTCAGATTCTTTACATCAACAACCTTTTTTCCAGTATAAATTGTAAGAACAGCGTTTTAACAGGTGTCATATGCTTGTAGTACTGTTTGCATTTCCTGCTTTGTATTGTATCTCGCTTCCTCCCGCAAGTACATGTAAGGCAGGTACTTTTTTTTACCTGCAGGCTTTTCTCTCATGCAGTTTCTGGCTTCGTCTCTGGAACTCAGCATTATAAAGAAAACCTCAATATGAAGAATATTCTCCAAATCCATAGCCAGTTAATGCTGAGTTTCTGTTTTTGACAAAAACAGCCAAACCTCTTCAGCATTCTTAGGAAGTAAATGTACCAGAAACAGTTACAAGACTTTCCAGGAAAAAAACTGTGAAGGTTAAAAATTTTAAACCTCTGACATGTAATAAAGAACATTTCACATCAAAACAGTACATTTATACAATATTCACGTATATGTTATCACCAATTCATATGGCACAGTCCCAGTTAAACTGAGACTGACAGTAAGTTTCACGGCTTAATGAGAACAAGCTTTTCTTCTAGATTTTAAATATAGAGGGCCCAATTAAAATGGTCTAGCTGAGCTGTAGAACACCAACAGCCACAGAAAGTCATCCAGTTGTTTCCATGTCGAGTGAAAATAATTCACAGATGCGCTAGCACATGTATCTGTCAAAAAGTATCCAGTTCCATTGAAAGATTTTGCCCAGGGAGCAATATATCCTTTTCTGCTTTTTGTTTTTCTCATCTAGCTGATCTTTCTATGTCTTTATTTCATAAAGAAATTTCCAGAGTTGGGCATCTTTCCCTCACACAGGAGATTTTAGGCATCAGTAGTTACTTTTTAACTTTCTCTTCAGCATATTAATATTTATACACTGTATTTATAAATTAAAGAAGAAAATCTCAAAAATATGCTGCTTAGTCATTGGGGATGAATAGCATGACTCATAAAGACTTAGACGGTAACAAAGTTAATACGAATCATGCACTGTACCAAATGTTCCCTTATCCAGGATCTAACAATCCCCGAAATTCTGCTTTCTGTGAAGAACGAAACAGTTCAATGTGCCTCATGTAGCTTGGGTTATAAGGCTGTTTTAGTCACGGTGGTTTGGTTAGTTTCCAGGATCGTATACACAGGGCACATTGGTGAGCATCAAAGACACCTTTTCATCCATTTTCCAAGCAATTTTCGATGGCCCATCATCCTGGGCACCTGTGAGTCACAGTGCAGGCTGCTCACAGCTAAGTGATGATGTACAGAGATTCCCACACAGCTATCATCATGTCAGGAAAAGGTTTGGTTTCGCTCAACACACATTTTGAATAAATGGTTTTCTGCATTTTCAAACCTTTCAAAATACTTGGTTCCAGTGCCAGTATTATAAAACCATCCTTTTGGCAAGCAGGGATTATTTATCCCTGCACAGCTCATTAACACTTCCCCCTAGTGGTTTAATTTTGGACAAACGATGGGTCCAATTCTTCCTGCTACTTAGGCAATGCTATAATGGAGGCATAGGATCCCCTTTAGGGTCTGTAGGTCATACACACTCTAACAAGGATTCACGGACTCCTAAGGTATGCTCGTACCATTAAATAAAAAGGCAGCCAAGGAGCAAATCTGAGTACCAGACATCTGACTATTTGCATTGCTTCATTGTTAGTTCAATTTTAGATCTGTTTTAAAATGCACCAAAGAGCTCTCTAGAATCTGCTATCCAAGGAGAAAGCTCTAAGGAGTGTTAACATAAGCCAGTCAACACCACTCAGCCTTGAAGGCAAGAACTATTGTCTGGTCTTCTTTTATTTGGCAGTAACTAGTCTTTCATTTAGTCATAACTATAGAGACATTCCTGGGTGAGACAGAAGTACAGAAAACCAGTCCTTCATTTTGCCTCAGTCAAGACTCAAGTTGAACCCAGAAAGAAATCTTCACAAGGTGCGTACAAGAACAAAACCTACCAGTTTTGTTAATTTGTGCTAAACAGAGAGAGAGAACTGTGAAACATGTTTGAGAAACTACCTGTGCTGTTTGCAAGGTCTTCATGCTCAAAGGGAGAAGCCAGGGGGAAAAGTGTTTAGATAAAGGTGAAGAAAATAAAGGCTCAGATTGAGCAGGGGGTTGTTTGGTTGGCTTTTGGGGGAGGGGGTACAGGGGACACATAAATTCAAAATCTGAGCTGGTTTCTCACAGGTTAAAAGATAAAATAGAAGATGAATTACATATCCAGATATTAGCTGCTACAAGCGTTTCATCTGAAGCCTGAAAGGCAAATACCATGAATTTTGTTCATCACTTTAAATTAGCTCCAAGTAGTGAATTAGCTCTATGCAATTCTTGCAGTCTCCCTCCTCCCTCACTTTATTTCTTTTTCCCATCTTGAGCACTGTGTTTAAAAAAAAAAAGTAACAAAATAGACCAAACAAATTATCCTAAATGTACAATTCCCAACTGCCAGAGACTTCTCATTCACATCACTAATTCAATTGTTTCATACTAACTACTTGCCTATTCTAGAGCTAATTTAAAACCTAATGTTGGTGCCTGAATTTTCATATTTAACAGCAACATTCAGTAGAAGATCCTTTTTTCTTCTTTCTTTTTTTTTAAATAGAAAGACTCTGCAACAGCTGTCAGAAGATCTGTGGTGTCTGAGATCAGTTTCCATGGATATAAATAACTAGCTATATGTTCTCCTCCACCAGCACAGCTTCTTGGCCCAGTATGATTACTTCCCCACTCTCAGCGTACATCACAGACAGAAGTACGCCTTGCATTATTTTAAGGGAAACTCGGAAAGAAAGGTTCATTTTGCTATCCTATGCCACAGTTTTTAAATCCTATCTGCTCTCCTGTTCCTGTTTATTGCAAAGCCTTTACTTTTGCCATATCTTCCATCTATCCTTGTATTTTTACTGATTTCCACAGCTACAGTTCAAGTTACATAGTTTATCATATCCATTCATAATTCAAGTCAGCAATATCACTAGTGCATAAAACTTAATTTCAGTGGTTATCCGCAGTGAATGCCAAGTGAAGGGAAAAAGGTACATCCATAACTCATTCCCAGAAGCCTCTATGCAGTCTTTCACGCCTCTATTTCCAACCATGTCACTTGGTGAGGAAAACTAACACTTCTTAGCTTCAAACAAATACTAAAGTAGTTCAGCTAGTGATGAAACATTGTTCTAATCCTACATAGTTAGCAAAAGAGAGTGAAACAGACTGAAAAGACTGATGTTAAAATTACTTTCCACATAGATTAAAATAGAAAGATTAAAAGATTAGATAGTTTTCTAAAATCAGCAATTTAAAAGAGAGGATTGTGATGAAAATCTTCATATCCTGCGTGCAGAGGAAAATTAATAGCAGGCAAGTAATTGGATGGCTCTAATATCATTAGAAAAGGGGGAAACTTCAAAAATGCTGCCGAGCTGCAATCTTTGTACTTTTCTTTCTTTCCTTTTATACAAAACTCAAGGAGGAGGTAAAAATCTGAAGTTACAAAAATGACAAACTTAAAACAAGATATAGAGAAGGAGGAGATCATACTCTAGAAACAGACACACAAAAACAGGACATGAAGAATAAAATGAGAATAGGAGACCATTAATTGTCATAAGATACAGTATTTATGCTCATAAACACCAGTTAGATACTGAATAGTAAACTGGTAGTCATAGATAGGATTTGAAATGTTTTGTCCTTCAATTATTTTATAAGGTGCTGAGAGGAGCAATTTTCCAGGAAATTTCAGTACTGAACATACTGCTCAATACCAGGACATCTGTGTGGGAAGATACATTTGGAGATTCAAGATACAAAGCAGACGGCTTCAAGTCAACATGAACGTCAACTGAATTCAATTACTACTAAGTAGAGAAATCCACTGATGACCTGGTTTCTGAACTTTGCTATCAGCTATAAATCTGTCCATTGTAGAAAAGAAACACAGGTTCTTGAATAACAAAAGCTCCTCAGGGGTGTTTTCATGCCAGGCATGGCTCTTATTAGTACAAAAACTAACATTTGGCAATTAAATAAAGAAAAAATTTTAGTTGTCTTAGAAATCAGTAATTAGTAGTCAAGAACTGAATTCTGTCCTTTTCTGCCAAGGAAAGCAAACAACATATTTATCAGTTTATTATACCTTAATATTTTATCAAAAATTTTATTTTAACACAGTAAGGTTTTTGAAGGGGGAGGAGAAGGAAGAGGTTAAATATGAATTTGTGTTGGAAGCCTGGCCCTACTGAACTGGGCAGTTTTGCTACTAAGCTCAACCAGGGCAGAATTTCACATATATTTTATGTGAAATTTTCTTAGTCAAATTTCACCTGCAGCTATTCACAGGTATAATCCAGAGTCCAACTGAAAGACTCTTTCTGGTTTGTGTGGATTTTGGATGAGAATCTGAATGGCATCATATTTTAGTCTTTTTTTAAAAAACAAACAAACAAACAAACAAAAACAACCAAAAAACCACAAAGAAGGAAGGAGAATGGAAGTGAGCAATAACTAAAATTCCAGAAATCATAGGCCACTTATTTACGCTGCAACATCTTTGTTTTATCAGTCAGTACTCTATGTTGCACACCTGGTTTCATTCACTCCCAGAACCCAATAGGGAGAAGGAAGGCTGGATATCTGAATGCAACACCAGATGGAAAACCTCAAGTGAAAAGAGACCCTGCTGATTGCTTCCCTGCATACATACTTTAAGTTTATGCTTATTAAGGTTAACTGTAGAATGTGTGGTGCTTGGGAATGGGAGTGATATATTATGTATGAGAATGGGCCTATGCAGATTAAAATTAATCTGGGTTTTCATTAAATTAATAGCCCTGATAAGGTCAACCAACTAAGAAAGGGTGATATCACTATCTTTCCAATTAAATTTCTGAAATTCACCTCAGTTGAAATTTCCTGTATGGGAATGGTGAAGGTCATCGCACTGATTAAGAGGACAGCCAGTTCATTTTGGAATTAAAAACCTCTGCAATTATGAGGCTTTAAACATAGAAAACAAAAGAGGCTTGAGAAGGCTGAGACCAGTCCACACTGCATCTGACAATGATACCAGCATTTAGTGCAGTAATGTAACTTTTGCAGGGGCCAATGAAAGTGGTAGAGCAAAAATCCCACCAATGACTCCCATACTGTCTGTAGAGTATCCACCACGTAACATGTCATTCCAAGGCAGCATCATAAGAAATACAACATGCATATGCCTGAATCCCTTGTTTTTAAACCTTAGAGATGCACACTGCATGGCAAATGGCAATTCAAAACGGAAATGGGGGGAAAAAGTAAAGTTGCTCCTTAGACCTGCAGCACTATCCACAGCTGGTCATCTACTGTCTGGGAAACCAAGGTCAGAACATTTCCAAAGAGACATAAATCAGGATTGTCCTAAAAAAAACCAGTCAAGTATGCTATGCTTCACAAGCACTGAATGAAAATATACCCCTTACCACATAATGTTTATGATCTAAATTATAGTTAATTGCTTAAGCCACATTCTTTTGTTCTCCCATTGACCATTATCCAATCAACTTTTAATGCAAGTTGGCATTAGATAAATAGCTGTAACTAAACATCTGCTCACCTGATCCAGGAACAGGCTGATTTGATCAGGCAGATTCAAGCATCACAATAATATCAAACAGCACACATAGATTGACCCTATGTTTATGAACTTCAGCTTTCCTGAATACTTGGTTTTCCATTCACCTCACTACAACCAGTCTTCCCTGATGATTCTTTCTTTAAAATGAAAGAAAAATAATCAGCCCAATATTTTGAACTGCAAGCAAGTCTAAGAAAAAACTGTTCGCAGCTCCTGCCCAGAGGGAAAAAACATGAGACAGAGAATGAAATCCATATAATAAATTATTTGATGGGAGCCATGCAATCCTCTGAATTCTGCTCATATATTTCCTGGTTTTCATTTTATATGGACATTGACCAGGGAAGCTATTTATGCAGGAACATTTTCACACTGTCTGCAATTTGCATGCCATCAGTTTTGCTGCTGACTTTGGGAAGTAGAATGAGACTGACATCTATGGTGTGCAGATCATGGTGTGTTGGGCAGTCCACAAAAGAATTGCTTATCAGAGTCTCTAAAGCTGTAAAAATATGTTAATTTGTTCCTGGGACTGTGCATACTGAAAATACAAACAGTGCTAGTCCCACCTCAGAGAAAAACAGAGATTTTGAAGTTAGATCATGAGACAAAATTCTCCTCTCCTAACACTACAAGCAATACCATGAATTTTTGAAATAATTTATAATCTTGTGGGCAGCAATATTGCTTTATTGTTGTTTATAAAAGACAAAAAACCCTGAGTAAAATAGAAAAAAAGAGAAGAAAAAAATTTGTTTATCTCTTTTGAGCTTCTCAGAGCTGAGCCTGCTATATTATATGCTATATTATGTGCAGTAGGAATCAGACTGGTCTTTTTTTTTTTTTAATAATATAAAAGTGCTTGAACTCTATTTTGAAACTGGGACAGTACTTGTGGCAGCTTCGCTGCCAATGGATTGATTAATTTTTCATTGACAGAAATGGCCTGAGTAAAGATGGTTGTTCATTTCCTGCTGACAAGTAGGTTTTGAACCCAAAATTTTATTGGGTTTTATCTGGTTTTGTAACAATTCTCAATGTAAACCTGATAGGATCCTAAACCTGATAGCATCCTAAAACCAAAACTGAAAATGAAATAGCTTTATAAAGGAATCTGGTTATTTCTGAACGTTAAAGCATGCGCCACAGAGAGCAAGGATGATTATTTGCACCTTATATCTGAGGGGATAAGAGGCCTGAGAAGTTAAGACCAAAGACAGCTAAAATGATACTGCCCAAATGTAATACATAGCAGTTCTCTGGCTGGATAGGAAAATAATGGGAAAAGGGGAAAAAAAAATACTGAAAAATTGGCAATAAGTAATAACATTCTCAATTCCCCAATGCCAGTGAGTGGCAGAACTGCAAACAGGACGCCCAGGCATCCTAACTTGCACACTAATGCCCAATACTGTCAACTTAGCAAACTAGCAGAAGTATTCTTATCCATTAATATTGCCAGTTACTGAATATCATTTCAACCCAAACCAATGCATGTAGCTACATGTTATTTCTACATTTAGAAAGCAAATCTATCAAGAGATAAATAGGACTCTCGGATAAACTGTCTCCAGTGAATTGTGCAGCATATTAGATATCCTATGTTGGAGGAGCAGTCCTCTCCCTACGTACAGCCAGTGAGCATAACACATAAACCACCTGAGCCATTTAACTTTCGTGTAAAACAAAGGAAAGTGGATACCTCAAATAAAGCACTTTGAACAGGACAGGTACAATGTTTGACATACACAGATCATTACAATGCAGATTTCCTTCCTCCAGAAACTGGGGACCAAGGAGGTGAGAAAGACTACAGTAATAAAAGGTTATCAAAAAGCTAATGGATTAGTAGGTGGGCATTTTAGTTGAAAGCTCTTGCATCACTGGATTCCAAGCAAGACTGTTCTGGCCTTGCCTCTCTAATGTGACTTCACTTAGATGACAACATTTTAGTTTTAAACTCTATTGAATACTATGTATATTTTGGGTACTGAACACTTATAATTAAATATATTTACACACTACTGTATTTAGAGAGATGTGGCAAAAAGATCAGAGAACTGAAATAATTTGATTCATGCAATTTAACGTGGATTTTGTATTTCAGATATAAAATACTCAAATCAGTACTTGCAACCAGCATTTCACAGCCAACCCAGAGAGGAAATGTGTTTGGGTAAAATATATTTTACTAGATTCTCTAAGTTGACAGGTGCAGTAAAATTATACTATAACTGACAAAACATCCATAAATGTGATTAGAATCAAGCTTTTTCTATCAGAGCAAAAGACAGGGCAAGAGCCAATTAATAAATAGTTAATTATTATATTTAGCCCAGTGAGTAATTCTGGCAATTTATCTTTCAATCTTGATGTTGTCTACCTATACACCACTATAGATTTTCAGATGTTTTCTTGTTAAATTTGCTAACAAAACAATTTTTACTGGGCACCTTGTCAAAGGTAATCCAAGTAAATGTAATGACTCATAATTTTTTATAATCTAATAAGTGACCTGAAATTGAATACAAATCTAAAAATTCACTTTGTGATTAAGACTCCACAGCAACATGATATTTGGAGACAATGTGAAACCACACATTTTTCATATTCTAAGATGTTTTGTAGCCCAATGAACATACATAAGCAAATATTATACCAAAACTGTTAAAATGTTGCCATTTAACTACAATTCATGTTCTTCAATACATTTGTCTGCTACTTGGTTGGCCTCAATACAGTTTGGTCAATAATTTTCCGAGGAAGCTATTTGGGATATAAAACATGATTTGAGTGGGAAAAAAGTTGTAATCCACATAATACATATACTTTTGTTTAAAAAAAAAGCCAAACCACTATTAAGAAACTATATTGTTTTACGGAATTCATACGCGGGGTGCGACATGCTGTAAGGTTTTCTTCCTTTCAGAAAGCCTTCCTCCACAGTAAAATCTGAATGCTTCCTTTACAATTACAACAGTTTTTAATATAAGCCCAACTCTATAAGGATATACATCGCTATATAAATGCGCAACCTTCTGCCTGTCAATAACATTTTCATAGAAAACCAGCAGTAAGGGGAAAAAATAGACAGAAAAAAAATGAAGATATATTTTCAAATTTAATGACTCTAATATATACACTGTAATAAACACGCTAATCACAGTTGCAAATGTCCAAATAATTCTGGCCACTTTTTTAATTTTCTTGGAACTAATAGAGAAAAGCTACAATGTTTTCACCTCCCCTTCTCTGAAACAAGAATTCAGTTTAGTGTTGATAGTGGAGAGAATGTTACTTCAGAAACTCTTCAGAGGATATTCTTTTTGTGGAATTTATCAAGTCACATTATACATAGCAATGGCATAGTTCCCTATTTTTATTTTTGTGTCCTGGTTTCCTTTCCAGTCCTACTTTTTGTTCAATAAGCTGCAGAACCAATTAATAATCTTCATCCTTTCTCTTAAACCAGAAGCAAGTCTTGAAAATAAGTTCTCATATAGCACCCATTGTCTCACAGAAAAAAGTCCAAAATAAAGCTTAGATGAATTTTCATAGAGCAAGCTGTGAAAATTTACTCAATGTGTAATAGACTCTTATAATACATACTTTTTCCATAATTCTGATTTTGATTTGCATTCTCAACAGATAAATCATAGAAATCAACACAAGTTTTGACTCAAATACAAGCTTCATGTCTGAGTGTGCACTTCCAAGAAAACATGAGGAATTTTAAAGAAAGAACTCAGCTAAAATCTACCAATTTACCTCAGCCAAATATCACACACAATAACCAAAATATCACACACACTACTCATTTTTGCTGAGCTTACACAGAAACATCTTTGGAGCTATCTGACAGCATGATGTGATTCAAGTAGGTATCATTTAAATATTTAAAATATGATTACTTAGATAAAGTTTCAATCATTTCTGTAAGCAATTTCAGGGGGAATCAAACTTGGAAAAACATGGAAATTACTACAGCACTACGTGTCCGTGTTTGCAGAAATACCAAATTTAATGTGCAGCATGAATCATTTTTAGCTCTACTAAGAGCTTGGAATAGGAAGAAGCTATTTAGGATTTTTAATCAAAGCAATTTTTTGAGGATACAGACCACTCCATAAACCAATAAATAAACAGTATGAATGGACAAAACATCAAAAATCAGGCTGCTTCAGCACAAGCATGTGCAGCCTGGTAAAATAATAATGGCTCGAGCAGGACTCAAGTATTCAAACCTATCTCCAAAGGTACGTGTGCACTATTCATATTTCTACCGGAAAATTATCTTTTTCTATAGCCAATTGTTTGACTAGCATCAGCATGTCAGATGCACAGTTTCCAACTGTGTACTTAGGTCTGCCTTGCTTCACTAAGATGGTGTAAAAATCCTCTGATTTCTAGTCTAATATAATCACCTATCTAGCTCAGGAGATGCTCAAGAGATGCTGCAGGAAAGCATGTAAAGTAATAGAACATAAAAAGCAACAGTTTCAACCAGCCAACTTTAGAGGGGCCAATTCCGATTTGATTTATACCAGTTTAAGTCAGAATCTCATTACATCTACATAATAATCTATCTTCCTGACAAGAAGGCTAGGTGCCTTTGCAGGCCCAGACTGCTCAACAGTTGCTGCAATCCCACAAAGAAATGTTAACTTAGCTCTGTTGACTCATTCTAGCATTTGATTTATTTCAGCTGGCAATAAGAGGAGACAGAATGTGTCTGTGAGAGGTGGAATTTGGCTGGGTAGCTGTCAGGTGGGGAATGCCTTTAGTTTGTGGGTTACCTCGTTATTAACCAAAATTGTGTCACCTTCTCAGAGCCTTTGCTCCGGTGCAGTGGCCACAGCGCTGTATTCCAGCCTAAAGGCCGGCAGGGAGCATGGAGGTTCGGAAGAACAGATGAACTCTGATGGCACACCTTCCAAACCAACACACAGTTTGTATTCACACATTAATTATTGTTTATATTTGCCTCTAATCTGCATATGTATTTTGAATGATCCACCAAAAGTGTGCTCTTACAATTAAGAGTAATCTTCAATTACTTCCAGCCAGTGTGTAGCCTCGCCTGCCAATTAATTACAGAGTTCATGAAAAGTGTTTACAAATTAGGCAATTGAAAGGCTAAATACAGCAGAGGAGTCATCCTGATGAGGCAGGAAATAAAAATGCCCTAAGGTAATTTATGACTCTCTTCTTGTGTCCAAAACCAAAAACTGAAGGGAGCGGACTAAAACTCAATTGGCAATTTTCCAGGGTGCCAAAATGATGTTTTATACATAATAGGTTTCCCCAACTCGTAAGATTTATAGTGCATTCAGAAATATGAGGCTCTTAATGGCAACAATAGATCAGTCCTTGTTTTACAAGTTACAAATGCTTTTTAAGAGCCTTTTTCCTAACAGTCTTTTGACTTCATAACAGCTGTAATTAATGTCGACAGGAGCTGTGCTCCCTAATTTTTCATGCTTTGTAGAAAGAAAGATGTACTGTCAGTGATTTAAAAGTTAGAGAAAAAGGGAAACTTATTGTAGGAAAGTACCTGGGTCATTAAGTTCCGTCACCGAGAAATACATTTTATGATTGTTCTGATAAACTTCTCGTATTCCTTCTTCAGACTGCCCCTAACAGTCTGACTGGTATTGCTAGGATTGTTCTTCTAATTTCTAACCTTAAATGTATTCATGCCAGTTTGTACACACTTCCTTTTGTGCCAACATTGTATCCTGAATTAATCAGGTAGGATTTTTTTCAGAAAAGACATAGTTATATTGTGGAATTCAGTCCCACAAGATGCTGGAAGTATAAAGGGATAAATTAGAAAGCATGGATTTACATAAGAAATATATAAGCTCAAAAACTGATCCAATAAATTAATGGAAATCCATCAAGGGCTATTAAAAATGCATATATAACTTCCTGAAGTTCCTGCACTTCACAGTGAGAATGTAAAGTAGGAAAAAATACTACTCTGCTCTTGTCAGTTCCTATATTATTACCATAAGCATCCAATACTAGCTAAGAGCAAAGAAAAGGCACTGGGATAGAAGGTAACTCCTGGACTATCCCTGAACAATATTTTTCATGTAAATATAAATAAAGCAAAAGCCCTCATACTAATCAAAGATTCTTTTCCACTTATTTTTTTTTATCTAAATTGCAGAAAAGAAATCCCCTTCAATACTCTAAGTATTGAAATATGCTGAAGGTCTCCAGTGCAGCCATTGCTAGAATCTGTGATGGAATATAATTTTCTTTTATAAGAAAATTAAGGATAGCGGTGATTAAACACTTTTTCTCTTTTCTTTCAAGGAATTCTTGAAAAAGCCTCTAGATATTAAATAAGAGCAGCCAAAAACAGGTCCATGATGCAACCATTCACGATGCCTTAAATAGCAACCTTTTGATTAGCCTTGGCCACGTGAAAGAAGTTTTCCTTTGGATTAATTGACTTTTTCAATTCCTATACAGAATACTGAATGTGACTTGACAGCATTTGATGTGACAGTAACAATAAGACCAATCTTTGCTTCTGATCCATACACTCTAAACGTATTGCCATGGAAACATTTATCCCTTTACCCCTTTTATGCTGAGATTCATTCCCTTGAACGTGTCCAGGCCGTATATTTTAATAATTGCTGAGGGAGATAGACTGGGGGGCTATAGGAAGAGAGACAGGATGCTTATATAGCCTGGAGCAATATGTTTATGAAAATCCCCTCACAGCGAACTATGACTCTTCCTGACTGAAGCAGACTTTCAATGTTGCCCCTAAACTATGATCAACCATAGATTTTTGACAAGTATCAAAACACATTACCATATAGAGTTAGTAGGCAGGCAGGCAGAAAGTCCTGCCAGAAAAATATATCTCCTGGCAGATATACTACAGCAATGTCTTCTTTACAATTCAATGGGAATTTATTCAGGCAACAAGTGCAAAGGCAGTCTCTGAAAAACTGATTCCAGCTCAAATCTCCAAAAAGCAGTGCATGCTTCTCCAGAGACCAAGGTAGGTGAATGATTAGGCTACTGCAGGATTAAGGAGTAAAGGCTGTTTTCTCCTCTCAGTGAATATGTTTTATTATCTATAAACAATAGGATTTTGGTTGTTGCGTTTTCACAGGAAATAAAATACTAATGGACCACAAGGACTCTCTGCATGTTTCAAGCAGCATGTATGCTTTCAGCTGTAGTCTGGAAACACTACCTCTAACAGCAACACACCAAGACCAAAATACTGATTTCCTTAAAGTCGTCAGCAGAATTCTTCAAATCCTAGGAGCTTTACCCTTCCAAGTCAGAGAAAGATATTCATCTAGAGATGAGTGAAAAGTATTCGTCTTTTCTCTTGCCTGAAAATAGTTTCATATCTGTAGTTACATATTTGTATTCCAGAACTCTCTAAAATATAAAATTACATATTTTAATCAGTACTCAATGTTAGTCTTTGTATAAGAGGTATCATAGTTGCTTAATATAATAGAAATTAGGTCAGCTTCTGTTTATTTATAAATGCCTGCGGTTCTCATTTAGATTTTCTAAGGAAAAAATAGTCTTTGTTTACATGAAGTGACCATTTCTGGACTTTTAATTCCTACTTAGTATTTTTGCCTTGCGAAGGTTTTTTTGTAGTATTTGTTATCTTGAAAACTTGAGCTCATTGGCCTAATTTATTGTATCCCCAGAAAATGCATCTACCCGATTCAGGCTGTTTTGGGGCTGAGCAGTCTTCCGTGCTCTGCATCCTATAGAGCTTTGAGTTCATGTCTGGAACCTAAATCAAAATGCTAAAAAGTAGTCTGCACACAGGCTTTCCTGCTTACCCAAAAGACATTCCTCTGGATGCACAGTATCCATGCCTTACCGTAGCATTAAACAGTGAGAAGCACAACACCTCCTAAATCACTAAAAACATCCCTGCATCAGCAAAGTGCTGGCTGGGAGTTTCCCACCATCCATAAACTGCAAGCTAAACACCTCTAGCATTGAAATCCAGGAATTCACAGGTTTAGCTGTTTTTCTTTCAAGTTTAAGGGTTAAATGCAGAAGAGGAAATGCAGTTATTTTAAGAGCTGGTCACATGAAGTAGTATATGTTATATCACAGGATAAAGATACTAAGCTGGATCCACCTGCTATTAAACAGAATAGAAAAGCTCTATTGTCTTCAGATGAAACTCATTATTTTGAAATTGAAACCACACGTATACAACTCTAAAATGTTCTTCAATAACACAAAAGCTTATCTGGAGAATAATGAGGATTTTGGAGTAACATGTCTGGGAAGATTCTGGAGCAAAGAAGACACAGCAGTTTTCAAGAACAATTAACTAACTTAAGTGAGGAATTTTAATTATGTTTCTGCACTATCTCAATGAGTGAAGTCTTCTTATATAGAGAATTTTTCAGAAGTTAAATGGTTTATTGTTGTAAAACCAAAAAGAAAATTTAAAGATGCAAAAATCTGGAGAATCTTATCAAATTTCACTTCTAAAAGGAAGGAAAATTAAATTAAAATTTATCAAAAAGGAGCAGGTGTTACTCTATGAAGTGACAGTAGAGGAAGTGAGAATTACAACCTGAAAGGAGCTTAGCTCAGAGCCACAATTTTAGGCACTCAACACCTACAATTAGGGTCAGATTTAAAATAAGTTACCTGATGTGTGAAAGCCTAATACATCCCATTGGATGTCTTCCTAGTTAAAACCTAGCTTTCAGTATCAAACTCTGAACAAAAGGAACATATGCGTCTGTTTCGGGATGCTGAGCAGTCATTGGTCAGAGACTTTTCAAAAGAATTTTTTTTTTAATATCAGGATACGGAGATAAATTCAACCCATGCTGCAAAAATAGGACTTTGGTCTGCAAAATATCCCCTAATGGCTTGTTTTAACATTGAAACATTTGTATGTCTCATTTCAATACTATTTTATATTTGAAACTTTTTTTTTTTTTGTGCTGTATAATCATTGCTATTATAAAGCCGGTCCAAAACAACACTAAACAAATACTTTTATCAAAAACGCCCACTACCACTAACAAAAGACAAAAAGAAGGTCTCGTTTCCTTTCTCCTCCAACTATTTAAAAAATGCTATGCCTTCAACCAGATTCAGAAGAAAAGCAACATTTTCGTTCAGAACTTCGATCCTCCACACAGCTCAGCATGTAGCATTCTTGCCTGGATTTTTGCATATACTGTTAGAATGTCACTAAAAATGTGCACGTGTGCCTGAATTTGAGAGTCAATAAATGTTTTATTGCTGGAAAGAACTGCCCTCACATCCATAAAGTGTTATTCTAATTAAGTGAAAAATATGTGATTGTTGTGGAGGCCAATTGTTGCCTAGCTTTGTGGAATCTATCGTAGCAATTATGCTGCTATGTGTCATCAGTTACAAGTTACTTTAATGACTTGTTTGCTAAATCTGACTCCTACCTACAAAAGTGCTTTAATTTCTTAATTTGCAAAATACCTTAGCATATAAGCATCAAAGCTGTTTTAAGAGCTACAGAAGTGTCACCCACTATAGAAGATAACTGCAAATTAAATTGGGAGTGGGAAAGAGGAGGGGAAAGTTATAATAGGTGTTTATATACAACTGTACAGAAAAGCAGAGTATTGCGTCAGAAAGGTAGATTTAGACTAATGTAGGCTTTCTTTCAATTAAGTGCATTAACGAGGATTAACTCACTGTTAGATTTTGACTTGGCACTTGGGCTTATTTATGGGAACAGCAGTTTGGGTTGCTCTCAGGTCAGGGAAACCTAATGTCTGCCACTGGGAGACCATATGTTCTACCCCACTCAAACCCATCAGGCATCAGTAGGTGAGCTCTTTTTTGAACCAGCATGTCTAAAAATATCATAGCGAAGTGAAATCGCTCGCCTCAGAGACACTCAGCTGCAGAGAAACTCACCTCCCTGAGGTTTTGGGGAAGCACAATAGCATGAAAATACAGATGAGTCCTGGTGAATGAGATCAGCCATAAGACAGAGCACACTGTATTTCAGCCGTAGATATTATCACCTCTGGAAGAAATAAAAGAGCTGGATACCCTACAGATCTTTATACTTGCAAGAGCTTCAAATCAGGGTCAGTTAGAACAAGGAGAACTGCCTGAATAAAAGATACTGTTCTCCCAGAAAAGCACAAAGACAAAACTCCAAACTGGTAATAGAGCAAAGAAGAAAGAACTGATGCTCCCACACTATCCTCAACCTCTGAGAAATACATTATTTCTACTTATTAATTTTTTATATAAAGAGATTTATTCTTATTCCCTCTTATGTAAGTAATCTCCTACTTAGGGAATTATCAAAAGTGAGAATGAACAGTGCTGGAATTTAAGGAATTTGGCTTCTAATGACTTTTAGTAGCTCCTGCATTTAATTATTTTTGAAATCTTTCTTAGTAGGGGGAACTGGATTAAAATCAGATTGCAGAGCAATAACTTGGGAAGTGAGTGACCACGCCAGCCTCACCATGTGAACATGATATATGGTGTCAAGCAACCATAGGCAGTAGCTATGGTGGAAGGAATTAAACTTGAAAAGGGAATTTCACATTGTTCAAGGTGCAACAGGACATAATGCTGCACTATGTTACCACTGATTCACACAGATGTGCACATGAATACAATAGCCTCAGAGATGAAAAAATTACAGCTAAGTTAGATAAGGCAGCATGAATAATGTGTTTATTTTAAAAGATTATTCTTGTTAGTTAACTATTTTCCCTCTATATCCCACCTTCATCATCAGTGCATGCCTACTACTAAGCTTAACAATTTATCAGATACAGCACATTGATGATTTCTCTAAGTCTTAAAACAGGCTGAATCAAAAGTGGAGGCTGAATCAAAAATTCACTCAAGGGAATTCCTGGACGACTGTTTTTTCAACCAACTTCTAACCTTCCTTAAGCAGTCATGTTGCCTGAGAATCTTCAGTTGTGGAAGCTGAACATCATGCAAATATTAGTGGCAATGGAAGACCCCAAATTAGAACAGAAATAATTTTGTAGCCCCAGCCAGGGTTCTGATCATCTCCCTCAGTAATTACAGAGATTAAAGAGAGAGCAGTTTAAACAGAGACCAGGTAGAATCATTAGTGTCATTGCATAATCTCCACAGAACAGGTTTGTCGAACAAAAAAAGGTAGACCTGCGTGCTTAGAAGAAAAACCTGTTTGTGCCATTCTGAATCCTCACCAGCAACAGTAAAATAAATCTGCCTCCTCACAGAGGGACAGAAGAAAGGAAACTTCTGATGGAGCAGAGTAATAAACTCTCCCAGCTTCCCTTCATCGTTTGGGTTTTCTTGAAGAGGGGCCTTTCCAAAGAAAAAGACATATTGCAACATACTGTACTTAATCATGGCTTTGTGATGCCATCAGACAGGTTTTAAACATTAGCAGGGACTGTAATTTTCCTTGCAGTGCCCACAAAAATGTGTATTTTCAGGAAAAATAAATAGACAGAAAGACAGTCACATTTGACACTAAAGACAGAGAGCCTGTGCCTAATGGGCTGGAGAAAAAGTCTGAAAGCAGTTCATCTCTCTGAACTCCCTGAATGACCTCTGTAATGCAGTTGTGGCTAGCAAGACATATTTGCTATAAAATAGGCAAGCGACAATTGTGTGAAGGACAGTTAAAACTTGCACACTTAGTCAGTTTGTCAAAATATTTTGAGGCAAGGCATCAGCTTGCCTCCTAATTCATCTGAACAGCCTAATACAGCCACCTTCAGTATGGTTAATGTATTAACCTACATTCTGGCAACCAGTTTAAAGCTAGACATGAAGTGCTTAGCAAATAGAGCTCTAAATGAGATGTATTATTTTCTATTTGTATTCAGACTTTATGTGCAAAACACAGAATGGTATAACCCTATAGTTACTGCCAATGCATTACCGAGCCTTATGACCTTGTGAGGGTTGTCCTTCCTGCAACCCTGAACAGCGTCACACACCGGATCTCCTTACACCACAGCAGCATTAATGAGGAAGAGCGAGCAGTGGTAACCCCCTAGACAGCCATATTCAGACATTGTGAAGGGGACATTCACATAACCCACTAGTGACTTCAACACTGTGACAAGCTTAGGTCAGATGCACTGTGAGACATTTCCTCTTTATTGCTAGACACTGATTTGAAAATAATAGTGGCTCTCCAAAACAGAAGAGCTCACCGAGTGACAGAGGGAGTATTTTGTTTCACCCAAGCTCCAGAAGGCTTTTGCCTTCCATGTTGGTGCCCCACAGTGTGGAACACACAAAACTTAAGTACAAATTCAGCTTAGTAGAGTAGCAATGAGTGCTAAGATACTTACCCTAGCAAGTTTCTTATCAAAAGACCTGGCAGTGCTACTTGACAGCTAGAGTGCTGAGAGAGAGAAAAAATGAAATAAAGAAAAACAAAACAAGGCAAACAATGCAGCATGGACAATTCTCCTATGAATGTTGTTGCTTTTCATTCAATGTGGATACACAAAACACTCAAGTTTTAGGGTAGGCATGTCCCTGTTCAGGAAGAAAAAGGGCCAAAACCACAGCCAGAAGATGAGTTTGGCCACTGTCTGCCCTTAGGTGTGCTGAATACATCAGCCTCCCTGGCAGTGAGAGACAGCAGCAGTGGGAAGTGTGGAAACAAACAGCTTTATTTTTCTTACTGTTGAGAGGAGAAAGTTGCAATTAAGTTGGTGAAACAACCAAATGAAAGGCTGTGTGAAATCTAGAGGACGAAGGAGAGTGAGGTGCAAGTTTTTTTGTTACATTGTTTACAAAGCCCAGCATTGATAAGCTCTGAGAAGGGGCAGCGAAACAGTGACATTTTCCCAGTTCAAGACTGTATTTACTGCTACCAGCTGTGGAGCAAACAGAAGACTACATCTCCCTCTGGCATATGCTTCCTCAGCAGCATCATCCTCCGTTGTCCCTTCTCTCTCAGTAGTATTTCAGCTAGAACTGAAGGAGTGAAATGACAGACTCAGCTTGCGACTATATCTGACTTGCCGAGCCTCTTCTACTGTCTATGATCCACAAGTCAGGAAACAGATTGACTGTTGTGACGCGCGGAAAGGAACTCTATAACTCGCAAAGAGTTATAAAGCAGGTATGTTTATTACGGCGCCGGGTGCAAGGGGGATCGCTCCTCCTAACTTGCACACCAGATCATGAAACAAGCATCCATTTATTACACAAAACATGCATACTCATTACGGTAGGCTGGGTTATTACAATTAATAGGCGTAATTATGATGTCATCCTCAGGTACTCAGTATCATAAATCTCCTTCTGGCGCTTGTGCACTGCCATCAGGTGGTCATCTGTTGGGGTCTTTTGGATGAAGGCTCACAGTCTTCTTCACCATGTATTTTCACCTATGGCCCAGAATGCTGAGTTGGCTGAGTTCCAAATCGCAAAACCCGGTCTCAGCCAGATGATTGCTTCTTGTAGACAATGGAGTTCCTGTTATCTATGCAATTCTTGCTTGCACCCAGGTTGCAGTGTCTTGCCTTACTCTTCAGTGTGTTTACAACAACATCTATCTTATCTAAGTTGCTAAGCTACAAATAGGTCGCATTAACTTTTATCATCCTATTCTTCAATTCAGTTGTGTGCCAGGCTGTTGACAAAGCCGGTAGGAAGAACGTGGTGGTTTGGCCTTAGGCTTACAGAACTAGGCTGAAATAAATTAGTAAGTTCTAGACTAAAATAATTTAGCAATTATTTTCTGATAACAGAAACAATTTCCATCCACCTAAAGCCCCACATCATTCTCACATTTCCCAGAATGGAAGCATATTTTAAGGGGACATTATCTCCAGAAAGAGAACTAGGTGTTTTGCATCCCTCTATTCCCTAGAGTAAAGGGTTGTTATAATTATGAAGATCCCAGCAAAATAGGAATAAGGATATTGCATCCATCTCCCCATAGCAAGCACTCAACGGTAAGAAAGGTCATCACTGACCTTAATATTGCAGTTCAGAATACACATGAAAATCTAGAAATCCCTGTTGAACTTATTGGCAGCCGCACATGCACAGAGCCCTTTGAAAAGCAGGTCCATGTCTCTGTTAAGGTCAGCTCTGCCAGCAGTCTCCTCTCCCAGGGCTGGAGAAACTCCCAGCAGTCCTCCAATAAATAGCCCACAATGAAACAGAAGAGAGGGTCAGCATTTTAGCTGTCCTGTTGTGATTTTCCTCAGCATTCTGTTCACTCAGCAATAAAGGGCACCCCTTAAAATTGCATTTCAGAGCTATATGACAAGTCTGCTTGGCTCCACCACAGAAAGAAACTCCTGAACTACTGTGAAAGACTGAATTGTAGAACATTTGTCTCAAAGACTGCTTATCTGGGCGAGGATTCCTTTGGCTGCTGAATATGATAAGATCAGCTGCAAGGTGTAAAAGATCTGGGCGAGGGTTCCTTTGGCTGTTGAATATTATAAGAATGGCTGCAAGGCCACAGAGATCTCCGGCTGGCAAGGTGTGAAAGACTGAATTGTAGATCTGGGCGAGGATTCCTTTGGCTGCTAAGAACGGCTGCAAGGTGTGAAGATCTCTGGCTGGCACGTGCTTGGACGATCAAGACTCAAGAATGCGGAGACCTGTCGTTGCCACGAAACTGCAGCCCTCGAATGAGAATAAAAGGGACTGCCAAGAGGACCCCGGCGCGATTGCCGACCCCGCCGAAACACCGTGGACCCTGGAGCGACCGCCCACCGCCGGAACACCGAGAGACTTGGACCCCCGGGACGCCGCGGATCCATGGTGGTGACTATTCTTGCAACTCTCTCCTGAATGCCTGCTTGACTTCTGTCTTTTTACTCTATTCTATCCTATCGCTACAAATTTTCTTCTTTTGATATTAAAAGTTGCAGGTTTGGGTATACGGCATTTGACCTCGTTTGTGTCTTAATCTCGCTCTTGGGATCATATCGAAACCTCCCCCGACATCGGATCGGGATATTCCCGACATCGGATCGGGACAGCTACATCCCTCCATGGGCTCTCTGGCTGAGGACACCAGAACAACTGCTCTGCATTGAAACTTTCACTGAAAAATATTAAGAATTGTAATTTAGCAGCTGCAGACTACTGTAGTGAAGTTGCATGAAAGGCAACTCCTTCTTTTTTCTTAAATTTTATTTCTAAGCAGGTCCCCACTGCTCTAACATTTTGGGGGGGATTATGGAGATTTCCCTGGCATTGATGAATGCAAACTCTGCCACAGATTTTAATACCTGGGATTAGTTTTAGGATCAGGGTTAAATCTTTACCTTTCATAGCCTAAGAGAGGAGAAATCTTCGAAGACTTATATCAATAAGATCACTGTTTTTTTTCTTTATGCTAAGCCCATTTTTGTCTCAGTGGACTTTAAGAGTTATGAAGTATCATAATATCTGTTGCAATATATGTTTGTATGTGGAAACACTCAGGTCAGTTCTATTTCAATCTATTTTAATTCTAATTTTAGAATAATAACATCCCCTCTTACTTAACAGTCAACTCATTCCTGAAATGCATTTAATTTTGAGGTTCAAAGTAATGTCGTTCAGGTAAAAAAAGTGATAATTTTACCCCAAAGCAAACAGAGTAGATAGGGAAAAAAAAAAAAAAGTCTTGCCTTTCTTATACAGGAGTAAAACAGCAGAACTTTACAAAAAACTAAGGCAGAGAGAAAGCACCGAAGTCTTTACTATCACTTGCTTTGAAAGTAGAGCAATCCCCTCCACACCCTTCAAATCCTAGCACTCACCATTGAACTCAACCCCGAAATATATTTCCTGCTGCAATAGGTGGAGGAGCTGAAGGACGGACAACAGATAAATCCATGTGCTCTGACATATTCACTTGAATCAATAGTCATGAAATCAGCAGTACTGAGCTCTCACCTATGTGTAATGAATAGCAGAGATGAGGTGGACACACAACTTGCATCCACAGTGCTATACATCACCCATTTACAGCTGGGGAATGGAGAGAGAAGAAATTCAGGGGGTTTATGTGATACTGTGATAATTCTATATGATTTTCCTTTTGATCCCTTCTCTTTCTGCTGTTAGCAGTATCAGTATCACTAAGCAATTCATAGGCATTTTATACCCATACTAATCAAGATGGGGAACGTGCCTATTTGATGTAGATAGTTGATTTTACTGCACCAACTTTTCTGCAGGGCAAATGGAAACACAGGGAAGGCAGTCATCATGAGAAGCGGGGCAGACCAGTGGAGGGAACCCCCAGTGCTACTGAGGGAAGGTGCATTGCCAGCACTAGCTTTGCCACTGGCCAGCTGCCTGACTTTGCTCTCTGTGTCTATAAAATGGAGCTAAAGGTGTTTACTGCAATTTAAAACAATATGGGATGCAAAACCTGTACAAAATCTAACTCTTGCAGTTTTGCGTCACTACTAACAGTCCACTGTTTCCCGCTCTCTGAAAAAGAAGGAAAAAGGAAATAGCAAAATAATGGTTCCCCACTCTAGTTAGAAAATCATGCCACATCTCTGGGCCCTGAAGACCCTACTCATCTCTGCTCGTCATCCTATGACTACCAAATTCTATTTAATATTTCATTAATGACTTGGATGGTGAACTAGAGTGTATACTTGTAAAATCAGCACGAGGAGAGGGGATGCAAGCAGGCTGAGGGACAGGATCAGAATCCAAAATTAACCTGATAAATTGGAAAGAGAATTTTAAATCAACAGGATGCTGTTTAATAAAGACAAGCTCAAAATGGTACACGAAGTAAAGAGAAATAAAAAACAGAAATACAAAATGGGAAGCAACTAATGATGCAGCCATGCAACAGAAAAAAGATGAGACCTAAGTTTGGAGCACAAAGAGGATACACATTGACCACATGACAGTGCAGACAAAACGGCAATATTCAACTCTGAGTACATTAATGCCATGTCACACACCACCTAAAAGTTATTTCTTTCTCACTCAGGTAAGGCTGTGATACGTAGCCAGTTTTGCAAGGAGTGCTTAAAATAACAAGCAGACCAATTTGACAGAATCCAGAGGAAAACAAGGGGATTAATTGGAGGAAAAAAAAACCCAAGAACTACAAGAAAAGATTGAGGGAGTTGATAGCAAACACAAAAGTTTTCTATGAAAGGAGGGAAAAATGCAGCTTATTTGGAGCGCGGTTAGAGATTATGATGATTCTAATAATCAGAATGGTAAAACATGGAAATTGGCTGGGTAGGGCTGTTGTGGCAGCTCCTTAATTGGAAGCTTTTAAGGAAAAGGTCAGTTAGGGATATTGTAGGTACACTTGTCTGGGCATGTCTAAAACATGGTTTGATGACCTATGGTGGTCCCATTCTGCCTTGTCTAAGTCCTAAACTGGAAAATTCACATGTTTTTATCATATACTGAAAATTTTGTGCTTTCATTTTATTTTGGGATTTTTTCAACTTTTGAGAAATACCATTTGTTTAGAGCAGGAAAAGCAACGAAAACGGGGACCAAGCATATTAAAGCAAATGTAGGTTGAATCTTTACATAATACTGAGATAGTGATCAAAGAAAACCTAGAAGCAAAATCAGCAGGCAAGGAGAAGCTACATAAACCTAGAATGTACAAATCAATGCCAATACAGCCTGCTAAGTAGGACGTGGTAGATTACACTGGCATACACAAGAGGATTCTGGTCTGTTTGGTGTTTGTTCATTCTTTCCCTCACTGTTGCTCTCAGTGCAGAAAGCATTCAGCCCTTGAATTTCAAGTGCCAGTGAATGCCAGCCCCTTTTCTGATTGCTGTTTCTTTGTTTAAAATACAAGCTCTTAGCAGCAAGCACCTTGTTTCATATTATGCTACAAAACACCCACCACTGTGCTGATGTTCTAACAAAGGCAGACAAGACAATGGCATTTCAAAAGGCCGATTAAGAAAAGCCATTACTCATCTCCAGGGTCTCATACAATTCCCTTCGGGAAGATAAATAGTGCTACAAATATAGGCCTTTGCGAATACGGCACTGAGACGATAAGAACTTAATTTCCATAGGAAGAAAGATATATGTTTAAGTTATATGTTTTTATTCTTGTGTGAGCTTCCAGCCAGAATTTAGCTGCAGCATCACTAAGCAAAAAAAAAAAGGTAAGGTATTGTTTAAGTCATTTTACAACGTATGGCAGCTATAAATTACTGAAGACAGACTTTAATCAGTAACCACCATGTGATAAGAGAGTATGTAGTTAATGAAGTAGCCCACAAGCCAATAAGTTTGTTGAGTGATGTGGAACTGACTGGCCTAACTAACCTTTCTTTATTACATGAATCCTCCAAGCTATAGTAGTGTCTTGAACAAGCCTGCCTCAAACAGCTAAAACAAAGGCTTGCATTGGAAGCAAACTAGACAAAACACACAGTTCATGAGTTTCTAAAGACTCATGAAGACATGATTCCCCTTAAGGACTTACTGGTATTACTGGAAGTTAAACACATGCATCCAGAGGAGGAAAGGACTTTGGGTGTATAATCTGCAAAAGTAATGGATGTTAAAAAAGACTAATAGATGAACACTTTTTGCTAAAGGGAGACAGGGAAAGTTCTTTCATGTTTATGCTACTTAAGCATTCTGCCTTCTGGTTTTAAGAATAAGGCCCATCTGGATTTTTGAGTATTTCACAACAGCGTCAGACAAATAATAAAAGCTCCATTTTAAGTGACCCCAGTATGTTTTACCTTGTTTGTGGTCTTAAAATTCCATTGGGGAAGAAAGTTTGCATGGTAAGTATACTTTCTTCAAACAGCTATTTTTTTTTCTCTTCCTGTGGCTTAAAGATGTAACCGTAAATAAGAATTCTCATAGGCACCACATATAGCAGTGCGACTACTGTGACAGCCTTCGCATACTGCATGACATGCTTGACCTCAGTTCTTCTGACAAGCTCCTAGAACATATCACTCCATCACACAGAAAAAATTTTCAGTCCAAACAGTCCTAGCACCTTTCCCATTCCAACCTGGGAAGCTGGGCAGTGGACTCTATTCCCAGCTGCAGCAAAGGGACTACTCTGAAAAACTCTCTAAAGAACAGCAGCAAACATTGGTTGTGAGGGACTCCATGAGGGAAGTCAGGATGAATTCCTGCAATCTGATGGGAGAAAAGCAGTGATTCCCATCCCTTCAGTGGGATTCAAAAGTTTATTGTAGAAATCTCATTTTTTAAGACACAGCTTTCCAGTTGTTGATGGCTTTGCTTAAAAAAGAAGGCAAATGCCACCACAAAGCTGATGTGCCTGACTTTGCCAACACCTTCAGAAAGAGAAATCACAGTTGACAGTCAAGACTCCTTCCATATTAAGACCTATAAAAAGAAATTAGAATTCCTTGGGGGGAGTCCTTTCCTAAACAATTAAATCTCAATTAGCAATTCCTCCTGCATTTTAAAAGATTTATCCAAAGAATTAGAAATACTTATCGGGTACTTGGTTGTTCAACCAGAAACGTCAAAATAAACCTCTTTAGACTTAAGTTCCTCTTACTTAAAGGAAAAAAATATTTTAAAACTAACTACAATTATAGTATGCCTTCTACTGTCAAAGACCAACAAGACTCAGAAATACAGATTCCCTGATGTCAGAAAATATGTGGAAAGCTGTTACAACAGATGGGTTATTATAAAGATTCCTTTTAAAAAGAAATAAAAAAAAATGTTAGCCACTCTCAAGCACACACCTCATCTTCGTGTTCATGTAACCAAGTGTAACTTCTATTTTTTTTTCTTTTTCCCTGAAAGGAAATAAAGGTCTCAGAGTATCTTTAATGTGGGGTCCCTTTAAGCCTGCTAAGCTGAAATGGCAGAACATCCATGCTGCAGGAAATTAATTAATTGTGTAAACTGCCAGCATGTGGAGCAGGTGGCTGGACTTCTCCTAACAGAACAGTATAAAGCCTGTGTTTAGATTTACTTCTATAAAATATTATAAAATGTAGAGACTGAAAAACAACAGAACAGCATGGATCTGCTCCATCCAGCGCTGATTTCTCCAGACATGTTAAGCAGCCAGGGGCAGGGCGGGGGGGAGGATTTAAGTTTTTTTTTCTAATAGGAAACATGGAAAGTGAGGTTAATGTTCAGGAAGAGGATCTTCCATGAAGTAAAAATTGTATTTTCCTACCCATCAGGCTCATGTCAGGATTGTAGATTTGAGTGACAAAAGGGGCACACAGCTGCTACTTTTTATTCTGATGAAGTTTGTGAAGTAAGCACAGCCAAGAGACAATAAGCCCCGTCCTCAACACCATTGCTAAGAAAGGCTTATTTGTTCTCTTCTATATGGAAATCCACTGAGATGTCTCTGGAGGTAGGAAAACCTTGACTATGTTCCCTGGTTAACTCTGGGATTTGGTAGGTTTTACAGTCAGATGAACAAAAAGAGCATTTAATATCCAAATTTACAACTCCTTCAAGCTACACGGTGTCTCTCAGCAGTCATTCCATGTCTGTTTGTCTGCTACTTGGTTCTCAGGTGACACTGTCATGGACCACTGCACCACCAAAAATCTTGTTATGGGAGGGGTGGAAGGATTAAGTTTTTTCTAGGTTCCCCATTGTCCTTGTAGACATCTCTCAAACTGCTTTCCTCTCTGATACTTGCTGTGCCCACTGTATTTACACAAGCTCATTCTGTCATACTCAGCCTAATGTTATACGTGCAGCTATTTATCTTGAGATACTTGGGGGTATGAATCTCAATAGCACCATCAGTATGTTTCAGTACAGTAAGTCTACTAACACGTAAAGAAAAACAAAGGGAGAAACAGTGCTGGAATTTAGGTTGCCAGAATAATTTTACAGGCACGCCAATTGGGAGAAAATATGAAAGCCCTCAAAATTAGTATTAAACTCCATAATGTACTTTCTACAAACAATTTCCTCTTGACAGATGTGGACATTCAGGCTTATTTGTCTGTACTCTGCATATTTAAAAATTAATATTAATATGAACATTTCATGTAACTTTGATTTTTGTTAGTAATGCTCCCTATAACAGGGAGTTAGTCCCGAAGTGCCTCATTCACCACATGGCTCAAGGGAATTAGCTTGTTCAGAGCCATCCAGGTGTTAGCAAATACAACATAGAGATGTCTTAACTCTCTTTGTGGATCTAACTCAATGATAATTTATTGATAAAGACACCAAGTATATAATTTGCATCCCATATAGTAATAATGTATGAGAATTTTTCTACTAAAAAAGAAGTCTGAAATGTTCTTTAACTTATATAAATAAACTTTATATACTATTTTGATAAAACAAAAGTTTTCTTGGTTTTCAGGCATCCTAGTCCTTTCCTAAGTTTCAAGTTAAAAATGAATTGAAGTTTCTTTTATATACTTGCAGATAGATATGCCATACAACAATTCAAGACAAATAGTGAGGAATATTTAATTAACTGAAGTTACAAGAGGAATTTCAGGTAGGCAGAATGTAATTACTAGAACTTACTTTCAAAATTATGATTAATTCCTGCAGAAAATAGCAGAGTTTTAAAGACAATAAATCACCACAATCTGAACTGTACATCACATCTGAAAGATGGTACCTCCTGTATTTCATTTCTTCCAGCAAATTAAGAGACCGTTTGGGTCAATGGCTGTGTATGCATACAAACGTGTGCACATGTGCACACAAAGGCAGAAAAAAGGAAGGAGTATTCTTACCTACTTCAGAATAAAGGATCACCACTTAAAAAACAGCTGATATGACTTGTGATTTTCCCTGGAGTCTCACTGAATTTTTAAATTAGTGTGACTTTTTCTTAATTTAACAAATTAGGTTTGAAAGCAAAAAGCCACATAGAAACATTCCTATTATTAACTTGCAAGAAAATGCAATCCTTATCCATCTCAGGTTATACCTACCACATTTTTCTCTTACAATGACATCAGTTTCTGTATCCTCTCAAGCCCTAATGAACAAGAATACTATTTACTAATTTCTTAAAATATTTATTTTTCTGATAAATCTCAATAACCCCAAGATTCCCCTTTAAGCCCTCACAATTTCATTGACACCAATGAAAAAAATATCTGATCAGTCAGATTCTGTATATCCCAAGATCCACTACATTTAGTCTTTCAGTTGACTCAAAACACAGCCTTCCATACCTTCTCATTTTATGCAACCACATGCCCAAGTCCTCTGGTAGAAATCAACAGGAATGTGCTGTGACACAATCCCAAACTTAAATGATCCATTGTAAGGGTGGGACGGTCTTGCCACTGAGGCTTCTTCATGACAAGAGTCGAGGAGCCCTTGTGATTACTGGGAGTGAAATGGTATTTCAAGGAAAACCTTGTAGGGAGGTTTGGGAATTTTGTGTGCCAGTTAAACAAGAGAGAACATGCACTGGACCTGGTAAATTTGGGTGTTTCGTGGATTCTGTTAGGCAGCAGGACTTAATTTGGTAGCTTCCTCTGCATTTTAGGTTGAATGTCAGGAGAACAACATTAATTTAATCAAGCAAAACTGATCATATATATGCATTAAGAGACTGGCTTCTGCCAAAACATTTTCAATGCTCTACTCCATGCAATGAGGAATAGAGCTATGATCATTGTCTTAGGAAAAAACAAATCATGAGCCTAAAAATGCCTTCCTTTTATCAAGTACTGTGTCATAAATTTTCTATTTTGTGATAGTGTTTCTTGCTTGTACTAAGGGCAGTATTCAGAATAGGCTTAATTTTCCATGTTAGCAAGTCTGCTGTTAACTTGTTATATGCTTATTGGAGTTTTAATTTTTCAATACATTAATTAGTACATTTGTATCTAATTGATAATTTTCGTTATACTCTTATGAGCAACAAAGTCTCTCAGCTTTCAAATATTTCAAAATGACTTGAGCTGTAACATTTCTTTTGAGGTAGCTAAACTCTACTGCGCTGTGTACTGTCTACTAAGGGCCCTGCAGGCATGTCATGGTAAAGGGGGTTTGATGCTCAGCTGCTAAATAATTAGAAGGTAAAAGCCAAATGGAAATTAACTTCAGTTCAATCAGCCTTTATCATTCTGCAGTTATATCTAGAAAGTTGTCAGATGCTGATTAATCAGGGCTGTTCAGAACTGTTTTGATGAGGTAGTCAGAACTTGGGGAGGGCTAAAAAGGTAAATAGATTATTTTGTGAAGAGAAGTAAAAAAAAATGAATAAAATCTGCTAACATGACAGTTTTGGACGTATGTCTTCTGGAATTAATAAATGTTATCACCCACACTTTATTTAGATGATGAAAATTAAATAATAAGTCAGTCTGCCAACAGCAATAAGATAAAACCGGAAAGTATTTAACTTCTTACAGCAGAACTATACATGGGCACTCTATAAGCTTGAGGTTGTTAATAACCTGTTTTTTCTGAACATGTAATAAAGACAGACAGATAATTCATCTTTGAACCTGCAAAATCTCCTTAATCAGTAAAAGCCAAGTCAATGAATAAAGCAATTTAGACAGCTATATATAACCAACTCCTATTATCAGCTATTATTGTTATTATTGCTCCTGAGAGCTAAGAAATTGGAATATTATTACCAAAAGCCACAAAGAAATGACAGAGTTATCTTAATGGTTATTTTAAAAAAAATAATATTTATATTTAAAAAAAACTAAAAAGCATAAAAGCTGTTCATGTCACTGTGGAAGTAGCTGGGCAGAGTATCAGATGTCTTTTGCTCTAAATGTGGTGTAAAGGATCGCTTTTACACAATCCTTGTCCCACAACGCTACAAGAAAACCTTTCATATTTCTTTCATATCCTGATGGAGAAAGCTACAAAGGCTGCAGCAAAGCTAAGAGATAGAAATGCTAAATATCTTTCTGGTAACTGAACACAGTAACAAAACTGATGAATTAGAGCTATGAAGGAAGAGTGGATAGATATATAGTTAATTCAGGTAACTTTAGAACTACTTAATACCAAACAGCAGAAAATTCATTTTTTTTCCTCCACGGATTTAGGGTATGGGCCATTTTCCATCAAAATTAATGACAAAATCTCACTGAATTCAACCGAACAGAATCAATCCTATAATTCTGTCCAACTTTAATGGCAGTTATATCCATGAAACAGCTGTAAAAGGAGGCTTAAGGCAAAACGGCAAAATGTTGAGAGATAATTTAGTGCGAATGAAAATGACACTGAGATTTTAGAAGACAAGAATAGAGACTGCTTAGACTGAGGAAAATGAAGATTGGGGGGGCGTGGAACTAACTGTTGTTGCAGGCTGTATTGATCAAGGTCAGAAAGTAGAAGAGCTTCAAAAATAGATTTCCAGCAGAGAGAAGTTAACAAAAAAAGATCTCTAGGTTGAAGCTGAGGAGATGGGTGGTAGGTTAAAATAATCGATCCTACCTGCCCCTCCATGGATCAGCCCACATATACTATATGGTAACAATGGAATTGTTACACATTCATCTTAGTGTTTGCTATCCCAAAGATGGCAACCCCAAAATAAAGCTTCTCTGGCTGAAAAATTTCTTCCCCAGAGAGAATCCACATCTTGCACTCTGTAATGGTACTTGTCAGTGTCCCCACCAAGAGCCACTTAACCTCTCTTAGGCTCAGTGCGGGCAGGACCCTCAGCCTCTAAAGAAACACTCATACACTGCTCTGCAGGTTGCCAGGTTTTTGGCTGCCCTCTCTCTACTCCGGTGGTCTAACAGATCCAACATTTTTCCCCACAGGCAGATTACTTCTGATCACCTTAAATCACTTATTCCTTGCCTTTGTACCTTTGAATATTGGTTCTTCAAACTCCTGCTTTGCTTCTCTTATCTGCCAAAGTCCCTTTCATTTCATTAGAATTGTTTGGACTCTAAGTCTGTTTCTAAAGGATAGATTTTAGTTTCAATAATCTATTATATCTTATCTCTTGAACACATTATGGGAGCTCTCACCTTCCTCTGTTATTTTCCTTTTATATTCAGGGGTATGCTCGCTGTCCCCTATGTGATGCTAATAAGGTGCTCTTTACATGCCTCCATGCTGAGTCCAGGGATTTAATTTCCTAACTTTTTCCTTTCAGGCAGTTTCTAACTTCTTTTAAATAAGTTTCCTTCTTGCAGGCTAATATTGCTTTTTCACCCCTTGGTGTGATACCTCTAAACAACATTTGACTTATTGACCTCACCCCATTTCCACTCATCTCCTCACAGATGCTGAGGACTACAGAGACTTACTCAAAGTTACGTACCTGGCATTTTTATCTCTGTCACCGTAGTTAACTGACTTAGTAATTCTGCAAAAAATTACTTCCACAAAGGAGTTACATTGTTCATTTTGTGGAGTAGGTGGAGATCCCATACGTAGGCTAGGGCTAATACCCACAGCAAAATCCTGAGGAGCTGTGGAGGCCTCAGGTGCAGTTTCTAACCACGGCTCTTCTCAGAGCTTTTTTCGGGGCCAGCTCAGCTGCCTGAGAGCATTATTTGGGGATCTAAAGTGCTTTGGAAAATGCTAGCTATTACTTGCCTTACAGCAGGGCCGCAGGGCTGTATCTGTGTCTTACGGGAGGGATGGGGAGAGGAGGGCGGCAGCCCTGCAGCCCAGGGCTCCTGCTCCTGAGGCGAGTGCCCTGGGCAGGCGTCGGCTGGGGGGCTCCTCCCTGAGGAGAGGCCGGGGCTGCCCCGTGCCAGACATGGCCGGTTCCAGCCGGTTCTGCAGCAGCCCAGCCCCTCAGATGAATGCGGGGAGGGAAGATGTTGCTTTAATGTACGTAATGCTTCCGATGTTTGCCTTTTGGTTTCTCTCTACTGAATCGTGAGGGTCGTGATTAAAATATATGTAATTATCAACCAGGTCAGCATTGAGGCAGGTGGTGGCCACTCTGCTAGGTTGAGGGAAGTAGAGAGCGGGGCTGCTGAGGCTGCAGCTACAATTAAAATCAGTATATAAACACTTAACTTCCATTAAAAAACTGTGAGACAATAATTGATTATACTCCTAAATTTAATTCTCCATGTAACTGATTGTTGTAGTTGCAAAGGGAGAGTATGTTTTCATGAGGAAGAGGCCAAGAGGCCCATGCAGTGGGAGGGAACTGTGATCTCTGACATAATCTCTGTGAAAACATCATGAAACAGCGTGAAGGCATCTATCTCACGACAGTTAAGTAATACCCAAGTCTCCTCATTTTCATTAGCTTCAGAGCTGCCTAGCCATTTGACAGTCGTCTGACTTTCATTTCAATTTTATTACATTAGGGAAGTGACTGGAGAAAGCTCTGAAAATATACAGTAAGCAAGAAAATAAATAAAAAAAAGAAAACTACATTTATTAAATCAAGCAAATTATGCAAGATATTTAAGGCAGTTACTTATGGTGTCTGCATTTTAAAAGGGTCAAATTAAATTAACCATTAATTTACACCAGAGTTGCCCATGACAATTGTCTTAGAAATCTAATCTAAACTGGTTGATATAAAGCGTGAATTTGCTTAAGTTCCCTCAATCACTCCTCTACTGGGCATAAATCAAGTGCAGTGAAGGAGTAGGCTCATTTTTTGATGTTTTGTGTATCTGGTAGAAGGACTTTTTGCAGTTAGGATTATTATCATTATTATTATTATTTTTTAGGCATGATCAGAACTCAATAGGCTGAACACAAACTGTCCTTTATTATTGTTTTCTTGAGTGAAGTTACAGAAAGCAAAAGGAAATGGTTTTAGCCCCATGTAGCAGAAGTGTGTTCATAAAATTTTTAAATGGCTCAATTGAAATGCCTACAAGCTTCACTGCTGCCCACATGAAATGAAAATTGTTCGATACACTTATACCTCCATGTGCCCAATACATTATTCATATTGGAGAAAGATGAGGCAAGAGAAGGGAGACTACTGTACTCAGGAGAGCAGATTAAACAGTCTCTTGATAAAAAATAAACAGCAAAAGACTCCTAAGTACATTCAGTATTTATTTACCTCCTTCAAAATTTTAATTTTAGGGAGCA
Source organism: Calonectris borealis (assembly GCF_964195595.1). Lineage (NCBI taxonomy): Eukaryota > Metazoa > Chordata > Aves > Procellariiformes > Procellariidae > Calonectris > Calonectris borealis. Next base: position 113,673,818 of record NC_134314.1, read on the forward strand.
GAGTAAAAATCTTTTTGAATTTGTTACTCTGGGACAAAATTGGAATTCCTTCTCTGTACTTCTTCTATGAGCCACAAATGTCATTTAATCAATGTTTTCTATGGTATTTCTCAGAGATATTCATACAGCTTTGTGACCCCTCAGCTGTGCCCAGAGGACACAGCAGATGGGGGAATCACAACAGATGCCAGACAATGCTTCCATTACAGACTATCCAACAATTCCAGAAATATCCTAATATTTTACAGAGAACCTCCATTCTTCAAGGCACATAACTTACTGCATTTGAAATTTATCTCTCCTTTTGCTAGCTAATGGCATTTGAAGACCCATATCAAGCATCTACAGAGTTTGGGGAAGATGACAGAGATGCTGGAAGTAGTGCGGTTGCTTCACAATTCAAGCCAGTGGGTCTGCAGAGTCACCACAGTCTTTTTAGGGACATTCCTTGTGCCACAAGACGTGCACGTGAAAAACGTATGCGGTGTCCTGCCTCACTTACCTTGCCCCATCTTCCACATCTAGGCTAGAGCTAAAATTTCTTGTGCTTCTATTTCAAAGAAGTTTGCCTGCCCTGAGCTTATTCTTGCTAACTATAAAAACCCTGTCAGACCTGGCAGGAAAGCTGTCACCTTTCTCAGCAAAGAAGCCAAAACTGGCATTAGGACGGACAAAGAAGAATCCTCCAGATTACAAACTTTTGAGGCAGGTTCATGGAGATTGTAATGACTAGGCCAGCTTGGATGCACCGAGAAGTGCTCTGTTCAGTTGTGGAACAAAAATGTACCAGGCTTTCAAACATAACAAACAAGTTGTTCCAAGAAAAGTAAAATGAATGATGCCACCTTTCCCCGTGGATTTGTGTGTTAAGTTCCACACTCTGGCAGCAAAAATACCATTTACCAGAGTTAATGATGTCAGTTCCCCTTCATATCCACTGTGCTCTCTCACCTTGGTGCCTGTTAGTCCTATTCCCTATCCACGACAGCAATAGCTCCAGCATACCCCACACCTCTTCCCAGTCCCTCGCCACCTTCCCTTCACACCCTATACTTCCCTTCCCTGGTTGCAAGCTGGCATGAAGTTGCATTGCTGTAGGTGTTTTGAAACTCCGCACCTATGCTAACTAGCTAAACAATGCGTGCATGTGGAATGATGAAGTGGCAGGACAGAGAGAACAAATACCCTACCTCGCTATTTTTTCACCGAGGATACAACAGTCAGGGTCTCTTGCTTCTACAAAGCCAATGATTTTCATGAAACTTGTAGAAACTTAATTATCTTTCAGATCTTTTGTCTGAAGCGGTTAAAACTTGCCAGCAGTTTCTAGAGATTTTGCTGTGTGGGGCTGAATGCAGGGAAGGGTGGAACTCCCCTGGCAGACAGCAAACTTAATTTTTCCTTCAGAAAATACGCTAAAATAATAATACCTGGAATGTGCCTGTGCTATTAAAGTTATCCTTGACCAACTGATCATGTAGCTTTCTGAGATAAGAACGGTGTCCATCACAAGAGTGAGGTCCTTGAGTGGAACATATGCTAGTGCCCCTATCTTCCATTCTTGCAGTTGTCTTCACAGGGGGTGTCTTATTCTTTATAGTTCTCCAGATAACCTATGCAAATGGAGAAGGAAAGAACGTTTTAAGGACAATCTCACCTGAAAGCAGGGTTTGGAAGAAAAAGCAAATAGGAACATGACAGTAATAACCATCTCTGAGTTAATCAGCAGGAAATCCTGCTGTCAGGCTTTGACAATTGATTTAATCCAGATTTAAATTTAGCCTGATAAGTTTATTTTTAGTTGCTGCAATTAGCGTATCTGTTAAAAAAAAAGAGATTTAGATTTAGGATTAAAGGCAGTTCCTGGAATCAATCAGAACAAGCACAAAAGAGTTATTCCCATGGGTGTTACACCTGCTTGTAGGCCTGAACCTGTACTACTGAGTGAGTCACTGGGAGCTTGATGGCTGATATACCCAGGCACTAATTTGTCCCAGGATTTGAGTATGACCCACATTTGGTTTTCAGGTTTTTCTGTAGTTGCAAAATGAATTTCATAACGTGGGCTACCTTACTCTGGGTGTAAGCAGAACCCATATAGACTACTGCTACCACTTCGCCTGCGTGAAGGTGTTAGGCACCGCATGTTAGACTTGCTGCACATGTGCTAGAGCAGTGACACAAAGATGTCAGACTTACTGCAGAAGTACATCATTCCTACCTCACTCCTGCACACCAAATCCAGTACTTCCCACAGTCCCAGCCTTCCTGCACTTCACAGAACAGCTGAGTGCTTTCCTCTTGGGCTGCTTGGACAAGCAGTAGCCTGGCCAGACCTAACGAGCAGCCTCCCACCCAAGTTGCCACACTTCCCCACAGATGTAGGAAAGGCTCAGAATCCACACTGGTAAAATTTCCGAGTGCAACATGTTCAATAGTATCTGGATGTGGTAGTTTCAAGCATCACACAAGATGAAAAGTTCAGCCTTGCAGTCCCTGGTGAAAGGAGAAAAGAGGAGGTCTGGTGGGAGCCACTCAGATTCTCCCTGTTTCCAGTATCCTTTGGCCTCATGCGGCATAAGTAACGAAATAAAGATACAAAACAATCTGAATATTTATCAGCTAGGGAAATTGCAGCCAGGGAAATTAACACAGACACCAGATATTTAAAGTACTTTCTCATCTTATTCTTCCTGATACACTCTTCCCAATGCATATCATTCCAAGAGAGCTTCAGAATACAAGACAGGTACAAGTTAATGGTCCACACTGATCTTCCATCCTATGTCAAGCCGAAAGGACAAACTTTTCTCTCAGATACACGCAGACAAGCATCTAAGGTCCCTTTAGACTAGTGTTAGAACAGTGTGGCATGTTGCCACGCGAAAAAAGTTCTACACTGTCTTTAGAGATCCAACCAAACCTTCTTGTCTTGAAAAGTTAATTACTAGCTTTTTCCAAGGAACACAATTCCCATTCCTTGGGCTTTCTGTGAAATAGCTGTATTATGAACACCATTTATGAGCTGCCTAAAAAGCACAAAGCCATATTCACTGACAAAGGCCTTCACATTAATTTTGTAATTTGACATTTTCTAAACAAGCTAATGAATGGAGTTCAGCTCTTATTGTTCTAATTGAACAGCAAAATAGGCCAGTTAATTCATTTACAAAGAGTACGTGAGAGCCAGGACTTCGACTTCCTTCCAACTTTCTAAGAGTTTTTTCCAAATGTTATCATTCAGACAAATACAAGTTATATTTATTCACTGATTTATATTGATAAGCTGGAAGATGATGGTCAAATTTCTGCCTCCAGTTCGTCAAAAAAAACCAGCATAAAAGCACAGCATAAAATAAAATGTGGGGGTTTTATTCAAATTAATTTAACATTACTATAATCAGCAACCCTCAACATTAATTCAACAGTTCCACCTAATCTCAAATGAGATAAATATTAAATGCAAACTTTCTCTGTCTTCTGGGCAGAGCAAAACTGAATATACTCAAAGTTATGCCTTGATTTCACAAATGTAATTCAAGATCTTTATGATGCAAACTGTTGTAAATGTGTGCAAAAGTTCTATCATATCCATAAATACTTGCATATGAGAAGTCTATATTAGGATACAGACAGGATACAGATTTGCTTAAACAAAAGAAAATAGGAATTTAGAATTGCAGTTCATAATGACTTATCATTCCTCAAAGTTCAGTAATTTAGCACTAGCTTCTGAGCTCGACCTGGATTTAATTCTGTATCAACAGTCACCATGGATAAAACTGGCCCACACTTATTTATTGATTTGTGAGAGTTTTCTTTTTTAATTAAAAATTCATCCTGACCAAATAAATGCACATTTTCAAAAGGAAGGTTTGGTACTGGAAAAAAACCATATACATTCAATAATTTGTGGAGTTTCTGACACAAGAATCTAAACAGTAATTGTACTTCATTTGGAATGTGTGAAGCACTGAGCTAGATGATATTGCATTACAGCTGATAATAAAGAGGATTTTCCAATGCAAAGATATAATTCAGCAATGATTCCAGATCTTTCCCCTTAAAGAGTCTCTGGAGATTATGCACACATTTTATATACATGTATACATACATCTCTTTATAAATTAGTATATAATCAACATCACACTTTGCCAAACCCCTTGCACTCCCATTAGAACATAAAGTAAATGAAAAGGATAACATTGTTAGAATTAAATATGTAATGTAATATTTCAAAAGCAATCTACTTGCTTCAAGGCTAAAAATATCAAGGAGACTAAATTAATTTGAGCTTTAAACTTAAGAAGATTTCATGCCTCTGGTTTGTCTATTCTTTGCTATTTGGTATGGCAAAAGCAACGAGATTAAAGCTTTTGAAAAAGAAAGTGCTAATTTGTTTATACTATACTTTGGCAATAACCCAAGTGGGGAAAAAAAAGCTGTCTGGCAAGAAGTTCCAAATCAAGGAACTGAAAATTAGGTTTCGTAATGCATAAATAAAGAACTCAATTGTTTTCTTAATTGTCAGAAATTCTCTGAGGTTCAGGCTATCCTTGATCTGTTCCCTTGTGATACTTTCCAGAAGAAATCCCATCCACAAAAAGTTCTAAATTAATATGAAGCATTCACTTCTGTTTGGCAACTGTGAATTATTCATTTGCAGTAGATCTCACCATAGAGGATTACAAGGCAATTACTGTCCCAGAGGTATTCCTTGTACTGTAGTTGAGATGATGCATCTGTGTCAAAGTATTATTTTTAAAAACACACGCCAGAACTGCTCTTCAGGTGCATTTCTGTACTGATGGATCACAGATCAGATGATCTATAAGGTTTTGCTATCTCGATGGCACTAAAATACTGAGTTGAAGTAAGTCGCCAGAATGAACTAGCATCCAGCCCAGACTTCCAATGGGACAACAATTAGTGAAGGGAAAATCCTGAATCTCTAAAGATGAGGTTCATTTCTTTAATCTGTTGACTAGCTATGAGGACTTGATCAAACTGGATGTGCTGTTCAACACTCTGCTGGTATGCAGACTTAGCCTTTCCTGGTAATATCATCCTTCCTGCCATAAGTATGACAGCATCTCACTCGCCCTGAAAGTTCTCAGTATTTAAGCAGTTTGTCATGAAATGTGTGCAAACAGCTTTTACCCTCAGTCTTCAGAAAGGAGCTCATGGTAATGGCAGAAGGACAGGTAATGGCAGATGCATCCACTAACTTTCTGACCCAGAAATCCAACCACAAGAAGCTGTTTCTCTAATATTCTTTTCATCTGTGCTTGCAGACACAGAATATTGTTCACCAAACGTAACAATGGAGTTATTTCCAAACAGTTTTTGAAAAAATAGTTAACCACCTGCCCTATTTTAAAGGTCCTACTTTAATTATAATGAGGAAAAAAAATAGCGTATTTTCTATCTTGAAACTGTGATTTCTATGCCTGCAGCGCAGACAGGACAGAAACTTGCTGGGTTCCACCATATCGCACCAAGAAAGAAAAAGTCACGATGAATGTGTGACAGACAGTGAATCACCCTGAGAAATAATGTGTTATCCTCTTATGTCCACAGACAGGGTTTTTCTGGACAAAACCAAGCCTCCAACAAACCAGAGCACATGTTCTTCTAGAGACACACACCAGAAAGTACAGCTGTCATTGTTGACATGGAAATGACAAGTGTGCAAGATATTTTGTGAATGGGATAGGGGAAGACAGGAACAGCAGGCTTATACAGCTGATGAGCAGGATGGGGCATAGTCTGCTTGTCTGTGGCTTTGTCTGGAAAAGAGACATCTTGACAGCACTTTGCAGCCCTTCCCTCCAGCAGCCTGGGATCAGCACATTTCACATTTTCAGAATCATGATCAAAGATAAATAGGCAGTTGAGTGATAGCCAGTGCCCCTCACTTCAGAGAATGCAGAAGGTGCCTGACAACCAGTCCTTCTCCGTTACTGTGGAGTTTAAAGAAGCACAACAAAACTGCATGTTACCCAGACAGCTGGATGCCACCATCCTGCCCACGTGGCTTGAGCATGGTAGCAAGATGAAGCAGAGAAGACTCTGATCTAGAATGCAGAAGATTTTGACTGCAGTCTGAGCACAGCCATTGACTTGTTGGTTGATCCTGAGCTAATCTCTATTACCTCCACACCTTTGCTTTTTCATCCTTTCTTAACTCTGAGGGAGCAAGAACTTTGAGTTTTGAGCTGTAAGCTTCAAGGGTGACCTGCAAGCTTCAAGGGTGACCTGCAGCAGTCCAGGAATGTAGTACAAAGTTACAGATTTCTCTGTTGGATGCCACCTTGGATGCCCCTTAGCACCCAGCAACTAGCCCAAATCTTCACTGAGGGCAAAAGGCAGGCAAAATGCCCCTACTCTCTTTCTGGGTGAGCAAAATTGTGAAGCTCTATAACTAATCATCATAGTGACGCATGTTAATTATGATCAGCCATGGACAATTTTAGACTTAAATGGAGAATGACAGCGACAATCGAATAAGAGCAGCAGCATCTAAGGTAAGAAGACTCCAGATAACAAAAAGTTGCAGAATTGAGAGCACGACCAAATCCATCTTCTGTCTTATCTACTGGTTTCACCTCCAACTCTTGGCTAATCTTTCCCCTTCCGATACTAAAAGACAACACCAAGTCCTGCAGCAGCAAAGTGAAGGGCATGATGCCTACTTGCTTAGTCAGCAAGGCTCTATGTAATAACACAAAGAAAAGCTGATGTGCAAGGTTGCAACAATGAAGGGTAGTTAGGGAGCGCTCAAAGGAATTCTCACATACCTAGCCAATTTTCAGTAGTAATATAAACAGGATAGCACACGGGCTTCAGGAATGTCTGCAAAGATGAATCCACTAGTACAAAAGAGCTTATAAACTAAGTTAAGAGAAAAGTAAAGGAGAAGGAAGGGCAAGGCAAAAGAACAATATGATTATATGGTCACTTGGGACACTAATACACATGAATAGAAGATAACACAGTAGGTTTTTTTTTTAAATGCAATTATATTAACTTTAATTTTTAGTCTAAAAATAGCCAAGGTCAAAAGTCTCCTTGGGGGAACATGCTCAGGGAGCAATTTCAGCAGGAGAATGTAGGATGCATGTCCAGTGGCAACAGGCATGGAGTTCCTGGCAAAGGAGACGTGGAGCATGAAAGGGAAAACTGTAGTGAGCTGAACTCACTTTAAGCAGACCAAGCAGGCATGGGAGCATGTGTCCAAGAAGGGGAAATTAAAAAAAGAGGAGTGACTTCAACTGCTGAGAGACTATAGGCTGAGGAAAGCTTTAAAAAAGACAGAACTACAGTTTCCATATGAATTGAACAAAAACAAGGCACTGGGTACACTTATATGCCAGGTCACATTTTTTTTCAGACTTGTTGGTTTATTTATGTCCCAGTCAAAATGCAACATATTTAAAATGGAAGTCAACACACCTTAGTATTTAAAACGTAATTAGAAATAAATATCTGAAAGAGATATGCCTATCAAAAAATCTAATAGCCCCGAGAAAGCAGCAGGTTGCAAAGAATAGAGATATCAATCCATAGATAGTATGGCAATAAGACACGGGGAAAATGTTCCACCTCAGGCAATCCAAAGACTAAGTAACTTTGATTTCCTTTTAGACACTCCTGCCTAGAGTTTCTGAGGCTCATCTTCAGCTTCATTGCTGACTGTTCCTTTCCCAATAGGAAAATCTCAGCCCTCGTATAAATCATCCATTTCTGTAAAAGAAAGAGCAGCAGGCCCTCTTCCTCTTCATATCCCAGAGGCCATACCTGTCTGTATTTGACCACTCCACCACAGGACTAATACTTTCAAAACTTAGGATTATGCAAGCCATACAAAAAGAAGTGTGATGCACATGGGCCAACGATGGCTTATGTTGATCCATGACTACTAAAGCACAAACAAGGAAGCACTCCAGAGGTGGTACATTTCTAAACAAAGAAAGGGAAATAGCAGTCACGTACTATGTGTGTTTGACCAGAGAAGCTCACTCTGTCACAGAGACTCCTGCTGCGAGAAGACCACAAAACCACAAGCCGAAGAGAGAAAAGTAAATGCTGAGAAATCAGTGTGGGAAAGTCTGATAAGCTCCAGACTAGTATTCCTGTTGAATCAGCAAGAAATGATAAAGTCAGGACACCAAGTCTGACAAAGGCCACTGTCACACACTGGCATCAACAACTGGTGATATATTCGTCCGCTCCCAACAAAGCGGTGGCTTGCTCTACACGGATAAAGACTACAGGACTGTACTTACACCTGGTGAAACACAGGAGCCTCTCAAGGACTTTCTGAACACCTATCTACCCACCTATCTACCGACCTACCTACTCACACATCAGTATAACCCTCCTTCCTCCCCCGACACCCAGGGAGCAGCTGGGGTTGGCCAAGTCAAGTCTACCATCTCGCATTAGGTGACCTATCGTCCATTCCCTAAACCACTGCTAAGCATGGATTTATGAGGCTGTAATGGGTGAAGGTGCGTGTGTGTGTTGCACTCCATCACCATGATAGGGAAAGAAAAATGAGGGAAGTTGGGGTGAAAAGGCATTCTGGCATTTTAGATCATAATTTAGAGACAATGACCAAAAATGCGAGGGGTTACTTTGTTTCTGTCAGCCTGAGGTTTTCAGTGAACATTGAACTGTGTTTGCTTCAGTCTTGACAAAAATCGAAAGATTATATCAAGCAGCCCCAAAATTGAAAGTATGCACTGAATTACATATAAAAAAAGCTTATGCAAAAATAAAATCAATCTAAATGTATTATAATAAGGATACTAACTAATCAGGAGCTCAGTTAAAGACAGCACACTGCCAGTGATCCTCTAGGCTGTATGATATACACAAACTGCCTCTCAGTGTTTCAGAGAGGCAGAGTCCAGTGCTACGATCTGCTGTCACTGTGTGGCGTGCATCTCGGCAAACAAAATTACACATCAGAAATGGACACTGCTGAATGCCTCACTCTCCAGGCCAAATAATGAAAGCTCTTCTGTTTCAGTGACAGTCCAGCATGCACCCAAAATATTGCTTTTCTTTCTGACCTCTGGTTTTATGTCTTTTCCAATCTGCTATTATTTTTATTTATATTACAGCAATGTCCAGAGTCTACAGTATTTACACCATGCAAACACATAACAGGAGACAGTTGAGTTTCCAGCTGAAATAAACAGGACATAAAATGGAAGAGGTGTGAGCTTAAAAGCATATGCTGAGAATGGAGATGCAGATGGTTTAAGTGACTTGCCCAAGGTCAGAGATGAAGTCTGCTGCACTTTCGTTGGGATTAATCCACTTCAGGGAGGGAATTTGGTTTTTTTCCCCAAGGGCTATGGGTAGGAGAACTACTTCGCTGAGAGATCAGATCGAGGTAATATACCATGCTTTTCCTCCACAGTGAACAGCACGCACAAAAACTCCTATCCAGAAAGCTAAATTTAAGGTCATGGACTTCAGCCAGCGTAAAGCTAAACACATAATTAAGACCTTGGCTGGAGAGAGGTTCAGTTAAGCTTGCTAAATTGGTCCACAGCCATCCCCTGATTTCAGACCACCTGTACTTCTGCAACAATCCCTGTTCTCAGGTATAAAAGGGAGTTGCATGCAGATGTATCAATAGGAATCACATTCATGTGTCAGGAAGGTATAATTTGCTACTCTTGGGAATCAATGGAGTTCTTTCAGATTTTCATCTGCATAATAAAATGAAAATTGCTGTTCAGTTTCATTCCTTGATGTCTTGCTGATTTTTCCCTCCCACTGAATAGCTAAATTATTTTCCAGATATGTTAAGTTCACTTCCCTGAACTTTAATTTTTTTAACATATTTTCTGCCCCTTTCTTCAGCTTCTAAGTGCCTGTGTAAAATTAAACTTGTCCATACTCACCAGCATTCACCTGGTGATTTAGCTGCCTCTGGGAATTTCCATTTTATTTATCTTCCAGATCAATAACAGAGATATTTAGTAAACTCTGAAAGTTACTCAACTAGATATTTCCTGTGTATCCATCACTGGATATCCCAGTTTTCAGGCCACATGACAACACCCTTCATAAGCCAATCTGAAATAATTTTCAACTAAGCATTCAGAAGGCATTCAGTCTCCTGTCTTCACTCTCCTGTGAAGTTCGCAGGCATAATAGAGGCATCGGTACAATGGGATACCTGTGGAGACTAAAAAGGATATCCGAATACAAAGGATAACTTACATACAAACTTATAGTTATGGACAGTGTACGACAAGACTCAGAGTATGCCAACTTCCCCCCATCACCTTCAGAGCAACTCCTCTGAGCTCCCTCTCTGAAGCCAAAGGACTTTCCTCACCCGATTGTCACCTGTGCAAGCACGGGTTTCACAGGCTGAATGACAACCCCATCCTGACTAAGGAGCCTTTTCTCATCTACAACATAACAGGTGACAGAGGTTTTTGTTGCACAGAAATAGTCCTTCACAGCTTTCTAACCCCTCTCATTCCTCTCAGTAGATTTGCTTGTGATTTTCTCTAAATGTAAGCTGTTAGGATTGTAAGTGACTTTTCATTGAATACATTAGTATTGTAGAGAACTCACATTTTACCCCTAGCACCCACTGGAATCTGTATTATCTCACTTAGTAACCCATTTCTGCTTCTGTTCTTTAGAGCACTTCAAATGATGAACACAAACATTTTTGTGTTTCTTTACAAAACACAAGTATTTTCCTTAACAGTTCTGTCACCACGGTTTCTGCTTTCACATCCAATATTTTTATTCATGCTGACGTGCAATTTCAAAACGACTGGCACAATGCTTTTAAATTATAAACATCCTCTAAATAGATTATTTGCTGCCAAAGCACTTTATTAAACCTATCAACTCCTCTTTTGGATTACTAATTCAATGCTAATTTTGAAGGACAAGGTTATGAGGGTACATATGGCTCTTGCAGCATCTATTATTTAAAAAAAAACTATTATAAACTCAAGTATCACCATAGCCATTTGTGAAGCATTAATGATAAAAGAAAGACAAAACCCACCAAAACCAAAATATACAACCACATGAAGGATGGCTTCTTTTTTCTTTTTTTAACTGGAACACAGGTAGTAGACAGCATGATAATTTTTTATATATATATATGAAAATAACATTCCTGATTTGTTTCCTTAAGGATCAGCAGTATTTACCTTTTCACATACAGTTAATATATATGTTGCCTACAGAATTTTATCTAGGTAATCCACAAAAGACAGACATGTATTAGAAGCCACCCAAGGGTTTGGCACAAAATGATCTTCATAAGGCAGGCTATAATCTTTACGTATAAGAATATCTTTAAAATTTCTAGGTATAATTTCCTGGATCGTGGGCCGTACGTGTCACCCCAGTTAGAAGATGCCAAAACCTCTCAGTCCAATTCTGGATTATAGTGGATAAAGGAGAAACAGCCTCAGTTCCTGTGGATTCTATGCTGCCTTCTTCCTTCCTTACAGATGCAAGATCACCTCATCAGCGTCCTGGTATCGAGTACCATAGGACACAGGCTTAGCTGTAACTCTTTCTCTTCTTGGCTGTTCCCTCCTAAAGACCCTCAACCATCTGAACGTGCTGGACTCGTGCTGCACTGAGGGTTTGTGGCCAGAAGAGGTTCTGTGCTTTAGGTTGTGCCAGCCCTCCTCAGACCTGCTGAGAGGAACAAAGGCTTTTCAGATTGTGTGCCAGCAAAACAACAAAGCCCAGAAGTCAAGGCAGACTACTGAGCTGCTTACTACAGCAACAAGCCTATAAATTACATCCCTGTGGGAAAGGTCATGATGAACCCCATGAGGGGCTCAGGTGGTACGAAAACCGATGATAATTTTCCCAGGACAGAAGGGGACGAACACTCCCATCTCACTTAGCCTTCTCTGCACCCAGCCAAACGTTCCACTTAAAAACCAGATTGCAATATTTTTGTTGCAAACACCAACTATTTCATTATCTTTGTCTTCCTTGTTTTTTTCACACAATTTGAAACATGAAACGCAATGAAACATCTTTCTGGCTTATTATACTCAGGTAAGAACTCAATTTCATGAAATTAGAGCCAACCTCAAGAGCTTTAAAGTAATTCCAGAGGAACTATGCTGACCAAAAGCGGTGTTAGAAGTCAAGTACAATGGCCTATAGGACAAGAAATATTTTCTTCTTTCTAAAATCAGATTTTTAGCGGAACTCCTCTGCTTTGTTTATAAGACACTTTCCTCCATGAGAAACATCTGTTCTGTCACCTTTCTTAAAAAGAAAATCACAGGTATAGTAACTGCATATAAAACTTCTAACAAATACACATCTCTCTACTTCTGAGAGCATTTAAACCATAACTTGGTTATGTCAAATAATATCCCTATAATTGTAATTTAATCATCTTATAGTAATTTCTCATAGATTTCTCTTTGAATCACTGCTTTAACACTTGATGAAAAAAACTCATGTCAAACATAAAAAGAAAATGTGGATTGAAACTGTATATGGGAACATAATTATACAGCAGTAAAGTACAATTGCATGCTGATTACTAGAAAATTTAGAGCAACTGACATAGTCGAGTCATTTTTCTCTTTTAATATGGTATGTTAGGTAATTTTCTTTCTTTTATTTTATTTTAGCAATTCCATCATCTTGATTTTTTTTTCCAAGCTTAATTTTACATGGAAGATTATTTAAAAAACATTTTCTTGGAAACACTTAACTTTCTTGTGCTGCATACCTCACATAAAGCAATGCTTGGGTCACATCACTATCACCTTATAATTTTATTGACGTGAATATTAAACTAGCACTCAGTTAAACATGCCTGGTCATTCAGAGGGAAACACAAGCCTTTCTCTAGGATACCATTTATATTCAAGACACAAGATTAATTCAAATCTCTCTTGAAAGCAATTCAGAACTGCACATTTTACTAAACATTGTAGTGTGAACCATCCTTTGTATCAGGTCCCAATTCCACAAAGCACTTAAAACATGCTTAAGTCTCTTTGAAATAACCAAAAGACTGAATCAGTCTCACTTTCTGAAGACCCCCCATTGCTAATAAAGCAAAATAAGTATGCTAGATACGCTTTCACCAATGTGATACAGTTTTCCCTTTTTCTTTTATTATTTCTCTTTTTTTACAGAGAATCTTTGTACTGAGCTGCAATAGTTTTGTCATTCTTACTGGCTCTAGCTGTCCTCTATCCCTGTCTTAACACAGCCCACAAGTATCTTTATCACATTAAAAATGTAATAGCTGCATCTGGAAGGGGGTACATTTTCTAATATCTGTGATTTGCACAATGGACCAAATATCCAACATTAGGCTATAAGCTGGAGATGCAATTTTTTTGCAGCTAAGCCTTTTTGTATTCACAGTGTAAATGGAAATTGGTATTTGTTCATATAACAATTAGATTAAGCTTCTAGAGGCTATTCATCTGTGCACACAAATCTGGAAACAGGCATGAATATGCAAATTTTGAATTATGTACACTTTTAAAAAGACTAGCCCATAACATCTCAACCACTTTCCTCACTGTCTTTAATCAAGTGCCTTGTTTAGTACTTAAACACGATTGACATAACTATCAACAATGTATAACTGAGAAAGCAGGAGAAAAGGATAAGAGCTATTGCACAGGAAATTAATTTAATAGATTTATGACAACAGCAACCAGTTGTGAATTAATGCGTAACTAGTGAGTGGTAAGTCAGCTCTGTAGCCCTCAGCACAAGAAAGACATGGACCTGTTGGAGGGGGTCCAGAGGAGGGCCACGAAAATGACCAGGGGGGTGGAACGCCTCTCCTATGATGAAAGGCTGAGAGAGTTGGGATTATTCAGCCTGGAGAAGAGAAGGCTTTGGGGAGACCTTATTGGGGCCTATCAGTACTTAAAGGGGGCTTATAAGAAAGATGGTGGCAAACTTTTTAGCAGGGCCTGTTGCGACAGGACAAGGGGGAATGGTTTTAAACTAAAAGAGGGTAGATTTAGACTAGATATAAGGAAGAAATTTTTTTACAATAAGGATGGTGAAACACTGGAACAGGTTGCCCAGGGAGGTGGTAGAAGCCCCATCCCTGGAAACATTCAAGGTCAGGTTGGATGGGGCTCTGAGCAACTTGTTCTAGTTGAAGATGTCCCTGCCCATAGCAGGGGGCTTGGACTAGATGACCTTTAAAGGTCCCTTCCAACTCGAACTATTCTATGATTCTATGATTCTAAGTCCTTGAAGCGATCTGTCATACAGGTATGTCCCTACAGGTAAAATAAGGTAGAAGAGAGAGATTTACTAAGTGTTTGTTTACACTTGATAGAAAATAATGTTTATTGTAAGAATAAGTCATGATGTATTATACTTCAACTATTCCTTTCCTTGTTTAGACTTGGATGTTGCAAATGTTGTGACTGTCATTTAAGAAGCTGTACTTATTATTTAAAATAGCATTTCTTCTAGACCCCTCATTTCCAGAAGTATTGACAGAAAGGAAAAAGCTGAAAAAGGATGACTAAAGAGACTGACCTACAAGGAAAGACAGATCTGCCAAAATGGATATACTTTCTCTGAGAAAGAATATCAGCATGAAATACCGGGATAGACACAACTAGCTTTTCAAAGGTGTGTCTTATGAGAGAGCATAATGGTCCAGTGGTTACGGCCCAAGATTAGGACTTGAGGCAGCTTCAGCTACGACATCTGTCATGGATGATCACTTGTATGACCTTGGGGTGAGACATTTGGGACTGAGCGTAGTGCGACTTAACCCAAAGATCAGCTGCAGCTCAATACCAGACCAGTTTTAGTCTGGGCACTGTAGCCCTTTAGCTTATGCAACATGGAGCTCACCACAAGTGACTCACCTGAGTGGGGACCCAGGTGCCATGTGGCTTTTGCACTGGACTCCAAATTGAAGGAGCCATGCTAGTTTCAAGCTGGGTCAGACAGGTCTACACTTTGGAGCCTCAGTGTAAATGCAGTTTCTCCTTCGTTTTGGTTCCCACCTCTTCCTATAACAGCATTGCAAGGGTAGAAGAAGAAAGCTCGTGAGCACTCAGAAACTATAGGAACAGAAAGAAGGAAGGAGTGAAATCTTGTCACTATGATGGGTAAATATGCATGCACCTTCATAGAAATAATGTCAAGATCTGATTGACTCAGAAGTGGACATCTAAGAGAAGCTGCAGAAGTCCAACCACCTATCAACAGTTTTCAAACTAGTGCAAGTGCCATTACAGCTAACACAGGGGAAAGACTAACCAGGAAAACGTTTGGAAAAACTCATCGGATCAACACGTGGCTCAGGGGCTGGTGCCATCGGCAGACTTTTGGCTTCTTTCACCACGGGGAGGTTTACACGGCACCGGGCCTGCTGGCGACGGACGGAGTTCAGCTGTCTCACAGGGGGAAAAGGATTCTCGCGTGTGAGTTGGCCGGGCTCATCGAGAGGGCTTTAAACTAGATTCGAAGGGGGAAGGGGATAAAACCAGGGTCTCTAGAGAAGAGCCTAGGGACCGCACACCATTGTCGGGGGAGAAATCAGCAGCCCAGCTCAAGTGCATCTATACCAATGCACGCAGCATGGGCGGCAAACAGGAGGAGCTGGAAGCCATTGCGCAGCGGGGTAGCTATGACTTAGTCGCCATCACGGAAACATGGTGGGATGAGTCGCACGATTGGAGTGCTGCAATGGATGGCTATAAGCTCTTCAGAAGGGACAGGCGAGGAAGGAGAGGCGGTGGAGTAGCCCTGTATGTTAGGGAGTGCTTCGACTGTCTAGAGCTCAATGATAGTGATGACGAGGTCGAATGCTTGTGGGTAAGGATGAGGGGGAAGGCCAACAAGGCAGATATCCTGCTGGGGGTCTGTTATAGACCACCTAGCCAGGACGAGGAGGCAGATGAAATATTCTACCAGAGGCTGGCAGAAGTCTCCCAGTCGCTAGCCCTTGTTCTCGTGGGGGACTTCAACTTTCCGGACGTCTGCTGGAAATACCACATGGCAGAGAGGAAACAGTCAAGGAGGTTCCTGGAGTGTGTGGAGGATAACTTCCTGACGCAGCTGGTAAGCGAGCCCACCAGGGGAGGTGCTCGCTTGACCTGCTGTTCACAAACAGAGAAGGGCTGGTGGGAGATGTGGTGGTCGGAGGCCGGCTTGGGCTTAGCGACCATGAAATGGTAGAATTCTCGATACTTGGTGAAGTAAAGAGGGGGGCCAGCAAAACCGCTACCATGGACTTCCGGCAGGCGGACTTTGGTCTGCTCAGGACACTGGTCGAGAGGGTCCCTTGGGAGACAGTCCTGAAGGGCAAAGGGGTCCAGGAAGGCTGGACATTCTTCAAGAAGGAAGTCTTAAAGGCGCAGGAGCGGGCTGTCCCCATGTGCCGCAAGAAGAACGGGCGGGGAAGGTGACCGGCCTGGCCGAACGGGGAGCTCTGGCTGGGACTCAGGAAAAAAAGGAGAGTTTATCACTTGTGGAAGAAGGGGCAGGCAACTCAGGAAGAGTACAGGGATCTCGTTAGGTCGTGCAGAGAGGAAATTAGAAAGGCAAAAGCCCGGCTAGAACTCAACCTGGCCACTGTCGTGAAAGACAACAAAAAATGCTTTTATAAGTATGTTAATGACAAAAGGAGAGCCAAGGAGAATCTCCATCCTCTATTGGATGCGGGGGGGAATGTTGCCACCAAGGATGAGGATAAGGCTGAGGTACTCAATGCCTTCTTTGCCTCAGTCTTTAATAGTCAGAGCGGTTATCCTCAGGGTACTCAGCCCCCTGAGCTGGAAGACAAGGACGACAAGCAGGATAAACCCCCCATAATTCAAGAGGATGAAGTTAATGACCTGCTATGCCACCTGGACGTTCACAAGTCTATGGGACCAGATGGGATCCACCCGAGGGTACTGAGGGAGCTGGCGGAGGAGCTTGCTGAGCCGCTCTCCATCATTTACCAGCAGTCCTGGTTAACTGGGGAGGTCCCGGACGACTGGAGGCTCGCCAATGTGACTCCCATCTACAAGAAGGGCCGGAGGGAGGATCTGGGGAACTACAGACCGGTCAGCCTGACCTCGGTGCTGGGGAAGATCATGGAGCAGTTGGTTTTGAGGGTGCTCACGAGCCATGTCCGGGACAACCAGGGGATGAGGCCCAGCCAGCACGAGTTCATGGAAGGCAGGTCCTGCTTGACCAACCTGATCTCCTTCTATGAGCAGGTGACCTGCCTAGTGGATGAGGGAAAGGCTGTGGATGTGGTCTACTTGGACTTCAGTAAAGCCTTTGACACTGTCTCCCACAGCATTCTCCTAGAGAAGCTGGCGGCTCACGGCCTAGACAGGTGCACTCTTCGCTGGGTAAAAAACTGGCTGGACGGCCGAGCCCAGAGAGTTGTGGTGAAGGGAGTTAAATCTAGTTGGCGGCCGGTCACGAGCGGTGTTCCCCAGGGCTCAGTACTGGGGCCGGTCTTGTTCAATATCTTTATCAATGATCTGGACGAGGGGATCGAGTGCTCCCTCAGTAAGTTTGCAGATGACACCAAGTTGAGTGGGAGTGTTGATCTGCTGGAGGGTAGGAAGGCTCTGCAGAGGGACCTGGACAGGCTGGATCGATGGGCCGAGGCCAACTGTATGAGGTTCAACAAGGCCAAGTGCCGGGTCCTGCACTTCGGCCACAACAACCCCATGCAACACTACAGGCTTGGGGAAGAGTGGCTGGAAAGCTGCCCAGAGGAAAAGGACCTGGGGATGCTGGTTGACAGCCAGCTGAACATGAGCCGGCAGTGTGCTCAGGTGGCCAAGAAGGCCGATGGCATCCTGGCCTGTATCAGAAATAGCGTGGCCAGCAGGAGCAGGGAGGTGATCGTGCCCCTGTACTCGGCACTGGTGAGGCCGCACCTGGAATACTGTGTTCAGTTTTGGGCCCCTCACTACAAGAAGGACATGGAGGTGCTGGAGCGTGTCCAGAGGAGGGCAACGAAGCTGGTGAAGGGCCTGGAGCACAAGCCTTATGAGGAGCGGCTGAGGGAACTGGGGTTGTTTAGCCTGGAGAAGAGGAGGCTGAGGGGAGACCTCATCGCGCTCTACAACTACCTGAAAGGAGGTTGTAGAGAGGTGGGTGTTGGTCTCTTCTCCCAAGTAACTAGCGATAGGACAAGAGGAAATGGCCTCAAGTTGCACCAAGGGAGGTTTAGATTGAACATTAGGAGAAATTTCTTTACTGAAAGAGTGGTCAGGCCTTGGAACAGGCTGCCCAGGGAAGTGGTTGAGTCACCATCCCTGGAGGTATTTAAAAGACGTGTAGATGAGGCCCTTAGGGACATGGTGTAGTGGGCATGGTGTGCTGGGTTGACGGTTGGACACGATGATCTTAGAGGTCTTTTCCAACCTGTATGATTCTATGATTCTATGATTCAGGTTGTTCCCCAGTGCATCGGTTTTTGTTTACTTTTAAAAGCAGAAAATATAAGAAAACCTTGAAAACACAGAACTTGAGTGGAACAGTGACATCACTCTGATTTTGCAAAGGACCTACAACAAGAGCTGTCACTAGTAAGACATCCCAATCTTTTCATGTGCATGATCTCAGACGCCAGTGATGATACTTTACTGGACATAATGATGTCTCTTTCAGTGCTCATCAACAAAGGTAAGTTTGGAGAGGGAAGACCATACTCTGAAGTTCTACACTAGTGACTTCTCTTTCTGGTCACGGTCTGAACAAATACCATACAGAAAGAATAAAAACATACAAAATACAGTCCACTCTTCTTAAACAAACTCTGCTTTCAAGATCTGGGGAAGAAAGAAGCAGAGTAGTGTCCCACATAAGTAAAGCAAAAGCAAAATGAAGGCAGAAATCCAGCACTGGATGGCAGAGGTCTCCTGAAAGATAATTCTTTTCAGCATTATTTGCATAGTGATTTGAACTGTTGGCATCAGAATATCTTACCTAATGACTGGATTTCACACTCTGCTTTCCCTGCTTTCTTGTTTGCTGTTATTTTGGCACGCAACAGTTTAACAAAATTTCAAATCGTATACGGTACTGCATATCAGTGCTGTCACACGAGGCAGAAGCAGAGACAGCTACTTGTCTCAACAGCCTGAAAGCAAACCTGGTAGCAGCCACCTCTTTCACTACTGTGAAAAAGAGCAAGAATGGCGCATCAGAGCAGTGCCAATCTTTGCAGGATAGGCTGCCTCTTCCCCAGGTGGCACTGCCTCTGATCCCCTGCCAGACAAAAGGTATTTATTGCACATGCATCTTTTAATGGAAGTAGTAGCTGTTAAATCCTTAGGAGAACATATCATAAGGCCTGAGATTCAAACAGAAAGAGAAAAATGGGAATGAGAACATATTACATATTCTTTGTATCTTCTAGAAGTGCTCACTGTATATATCAGACTGATTTACTGCTGTTAAATAACGACTGTGTTTACAGGTTTTCTTTGTTATTTCCTACAGCAACAAGACCTTTGTATTGTAATTCCACTGCTATTTGTGACAGCTTGTGGTGTTTCAGAGGTACTTTTTCAAATGCAATCTCAGTATAAAATCAATGTTTTGAGGCTCTGATCTAGGTAGGGACTTCATCTGTCAGGGGTCCTGGACAGTCTGGACCAATTTAGGCAGACAAGAGTTAACAGAATGATGCTCAGTGATTTAAGGGGGATCTTAATCAACTTGCACTGCCTGAAGTAATAACAGTGCCTTTGAGAGCAGATGAGACAGAAAGTATAATGCCTTGAATTTAGGCAGTTGGGACACAAGGGTGCAGAGAAAGAGAGGGAGGTCTTCAGTTCTTTGCTTTTTCACTACATGTAAATCTTGTCATTCCTTTTTCTCCTCAAAGGGTATATCCATAATTTAGATTTCTAAACCCCAAACTTAAAATCTACAAAATGTACATTTAAATAGTGCAAATGAATTATGCAAAGGCTAAGGATGCGTAGGTGTAAGTCCACAAGGAACCTTAGCAATATTGTTGTCTTAGCACTAATAAATTTTGGATTAAGAAAAGTGAAATTTCACCAGCTACCCAAAATTCAAACCTGTCATCACTGCTTACCCTATTTTCATTTGATTGAGTGCTGGTACAAAGGTATTTAGGACTTGATATTCTTCTTTGTACTTGCTAGCCATGAAGTGTCCCATTGGTTTTATATTCTTCTCTCTTTATCTTAATTTTATCTCATTTAATATTAATTCATATCCTCTGTAAATATGCAGAACCATGGAAATCTAGAAATTAAGGCAGGCAGTGGTCCCTGGAGCACACTTTGGCTGCCCTGGCAAAGGGATAGAAGATGTCTCTAAAGTGTCAGAAGAAGGTTAACCCCTCATGCACATAAGGGCAATATCCAAGGAGCAGGAGGCTGCAGGTACTGAGGAGAAAAAAAATATCCTTTGCAAACTTCTTCCTGTTTTGTTGAGAATCCATTACTTATTCAACCTTCCATCTGTAACTGTCCATCTTGTGTACTTCTGACCAAGCAGAAAGAATAATTCATAGTCATGTAAGGTAAATAAATGTTAGAGCATCCTCAAAATTGGTGTCCATAACACCAATTCCCTACAGTCACCTGGTAAAGTAGTTGCTACAGTTTAACATTTCATTGACCTACAGGAAAAAGAGATTGGAGGCTACACAAGTGGGTCAAGGCCAACCCTCTAGTATGGAAAAGCTGTCTAAGTCGTAAAATAAATTATCCCAGGCACAGATCTGTTCTACCATGGACAGATTATTACAGGTATCCATCCTAGCTAGACTTAAATCAAATTAAAGCAAAAACTAAGTGCATAAGAAATGCCACACTGCACTGGACAAGTCATCCTCCCAGCCCAGCACTCTTTCTGTCTGTCTGTGGTAGCAGGGGACACGAGTCAGGGGATGCCTGGGCACTCTCTGCTGTTGGTTCCCCTCACGCTCCCCCAGCATCCACAGCTGTTACCATTGGGATGAAGGAGGGCACATCCCTTCCTGTTCCTGACTATGAACCTCTTCATGAATGTGTGTAATGCCCCTCTGATCCTGCTGATACAGCCTGCTCCATGTCCTCCTCTGGCAACAAATTCCAGGTGTTCACTAACCCCTGGGTAAGGAAGTACTTCTTCTAACTGCTTCAAGTAATAGTTTTAAGAAATACCCCTAGCACTGAAGTCTTACATTTGCTATATTCACCACCTCCTAGAGTTTGTAAATCTCAGTCCTACCCCTTCTCAGCCTCATGCTGTTTAAAACGTGTCAAACCAGCCTTCCTAGTGCCTCCTCATACAGCAGCAGTTACAACCCCAACACCAGTTCAGTTGCCTTTCCTCACACCTTCTCTTAGCTTTGTCCTGCCTGAGATGTGGACACCAGAATGGCACCAAAGTCGTGTATCCACCACGGGTCTGCACAGGAGTGCAATGATTTCCTCTGTCTTTTCCCACTACTTCTTCTGCTGAGCAGACACTGCATAAGATACTGCACATTACCCATTTAAATTGACTGTGAATCCAAACAACTTTATGCAATTATTCCATGTCCTTCCTAATTCTCTTTTCTGCCCAAAGCACAAGCAAGATGGGAGTTTTTACAGGAGTTCATGATACTTTTAAGCCAAGGACAACGCATACAGAAAACACATGAATCTTTTTTACTGGATTAGGACCATTTCCATATTTATTATTAGATCTCTCCCCCCAAATGACTGTTTAACTGTAGCTTCTTTATGATCTAGCTTCAATGCCGTCAAGACAGAGCTGTATGAGTGGGCCCTAATGCAATTTCCCATTCAGGGTTTAAAGACAAAACAGATCGTTTATTTTCGTAAAAGCAAGCAAAGATTCAAACACTCTCAGAAGGGAAATGCTTAAATGCATTCTCAATATTAGGCACATTATTTAAATACTAGCTAGAATAAAGGCTTAAATGAGCTACACTGGCTACAATGTCATTATCAATACCTACGTCCGTTAATTGTAACCATCAGATATGACCGTTTTTAAAGCATTTTCGTCTGAAAACCTATTCTCTGTTTCTCTCAATTGTAAAGAGATTATGAATTGGCATATATAAGTAGTATAATCCAAAAGCAGAAGATAGTATCTTTCAAAAGTCATCACTCAAAATTATTAACAATGATTAATGATTTTTGGATACCCAGCCCACTTTGGTTTTCAAGTGTTTTTTTCAGCACTTTACATATGTACATGCAAATCTAAATGTATGTTTTAAAGGAAGAAAAATTAAAAAGTTAAGTGCAACGGATTAATAGATCACCGTCGTCTAGGATCATCAATGAACTGTGACCAATTAACAATAAATAGCTAACACAAAATCCAAGAGGAAACAAAATAAATTTGTCAACTAGAAAACTTAAAATTAGATTCATTATTAGGAAGATAGGTGGCAACTGCATCTATTAAAATATGAAAGGAGTACATTGCCATAAACATGGGTTGTGGGGTATCACCATGGCAAGATGCAATGAAATACCACAATGTGTCACAGCCTTTACTGAAAATCAAAAAGCAGAAAATTAGCTACAATACAACCTTCTGAATCTTCTAGATCCTAATCGGTTTGTCCTTCAACCAGAGAAGGCTTCATAACCAAAGAAAGGCTTTCACTTTCCTACAACCAAAGGAAACATATTTTATTTCTCACTTGCAGCTTATCTGAACTCTGCAGGAATGACTGTTGATGCAATGATGACCAAATGATAGAAGCTAAGGTTTAGCTATCAGTATCTCCTTTCTGCCTGTAATCTGGCATTACTATCAGGAAGAAGAAACAGGCTGTACTCTTCCAATTCAAATAAAATTAAAATTCTTCATGCTTCAGTCATGAACCTACCTGTAATGAAACAATGTGCATGCCAAAAGATTAAATGCCAACAAAGGTCTATCTATCAGCATCTCATTACTGTTAGACGTTTGGGGGAGGGGTTTAGTTTGGGGGTTTTTTGTCTTGTTTTGGGTTTGTTTTTTTACTTCTTGCTTCTCTCTAGGTTCTTAATATTAAAAACATTGTTTTAGCAGTTACTAAATCAGGCAATCTCATGATTCTGCAGGTTTGATGAATGAATTAATCTTTGCATAGGCAGAGACTAACAAGGTCAGTTTTTAATAATCTTCTTTATTACTGTGTAAAAAAAAAACCTTCCATAAAGGCTGACAGCATTGTGTGGGAGTGGTTCATCTGACTCTTCACATCAGATTGAGGTTGAGAGTGATTTTTTTTGTCCATGCAGACCTGTTATCAACGCTGCTTCTCAGAACACCTCTAGATAAAACAGGTCCCTGGCACTCTTTCTGCTCTCAAATTTCTTCACCTGCCCTATGCTGTTACTGTTCTCCCCTTTTATTTTCACTTTTCCTATTTTGTTATGTTCCTCCATTTTCAGAAGAAAGTATTTTTTCTTTAGTCTTCCAACACTATACTTAATGCCACATTAATGCTCCTACCAGTATTCTGCGTATGCTAAGAATATAATTTCTCATGCCTTTTTATATTGGAGCTCCAGAAAGATGTTCTTTCGCTCTCTGTGAATAAGACAATACCGGCATAACTTTTTTACCTGGCCTGCTGAAATCTGGACAGCAACATGTCAGCCATAAATACTAAGTTTGACCACAATTGAGTGCTTCCTGCAAGCAGAGATAAACCTTTAAACTCTGTGGCAAACATACTGTAGTCCTTTGGTACTTGGTAGATTTACGTTAAATACAAATATATTCTAGCACAATTAATCATGTATCTTTCCCCATTCTTCCTGAAACATCTGTCTTTTCACACCAAGTTACGGTTTTAATAAATATAGAGGAAGATTTTACATTTCTGCATGGATACTCAGTAAGAATATTTAGCTGACGAGAGCTACAGAGGTCACACCTCATTGGTGTTTCAATATTTCTCTGTGCTACATGAATATATTTACAACATTTTTTCGCTACTTTTCAGTTTTGGTTAATGCTTGTCTATCTCTCTCAGACAATTTAAACAAAAATCCTAAATAATATTTCAGATATTTAAAATTCGTGACAGTTATCTTACCACACACCTATCTACGTGCATTTTTGAGCTAATTAAAGAACTACACATAGCATATCTATTAATGCAATTTATACACCTTAATGAAACCTGACAAAAAAAATTTAAAATATTTTGAACCCACAACCTCAACAAATACCCCTACAAGCTGCATTAATGTCAGTGTTTCTATAGCAATTAATATACCTACTAAAATTTCTTCCTCACTACCAGCCAGCGTCATGTGTTTAATTAACTTACATCCAAAATGTTGCTCTCTCTTCTTTGTCACTGAGAAAATGCTAGGAACTTGATTCTTTCTTTCTGATTAACAGTTTCAGTTGTCAAAGGTGGTGGCAAATATCTTAATTTTTTTTAATACGTTAATTTTAAAAGCTTACTTCATAGCAGCTTTGAAACCTTCAGTGCCTCTTTATTTATTACAATAATCAGACTTTTTTAGGATTCTGTCTCATAACAGCATGCCAGAATTCTCTTACTCGTCTGAGACATCTGTTATTTACAGAGGAAAAAAAATCCTTCCCTGATGAAACCTAAAAAGAAACATTTCTGCATATGCAAAATGGAATTTATTTAAAAGTATGAAGAAAGGTATGGTTCCCTCCCTAAACAGCAATGACTCATACAGAAAAAATTCTCCAGAACTACTAGGATAATATTTTTTCCCAAAATAATTATGGAACTGATTCACTCTTGCATTACTCTAGTCCCAAAATACATGGAAATCAACTGTCTTCAAAACTAGAATTATGCTGCAATGAATCAGTTTTTACATATATTTAAACCAAACTATTTCCAGATATGTGTCCTTTTAATATTAAACACCCTCTACAACGTATGTGTTTCTGCACCTGAATATCAAACTACTCATGTGTACTCTAACTAACCCTTAGAGATTCCCTTATCCACTTCTTTTTTTTTGTGCAAGACAGAAATGATGAAATACTGAAAAATTATATAAAACAATGAAAAGCAACAAAGACCTCTGTTTTCTCATCTTCCCTCACATTGGCCTGTGAGTTCTTCCCTGCTCTTGGCTTCACAAAGCAGAATAAACCCCTTTCCTTGAGGATCCCTTCCTTGGCCAAATATTGTGGGGTGCTCCAATTACATGTTCTCTTCAGTATTTTTTCATCTCACGAGTAGAGATGGATTTCCAAAACAGAAGAGTCGGCACTGGATGCAAAAGTACCAGACTCTAGTGCTACTGCTGATTTTTCAGGGGTCTCTCTCTGTGTATCTTGAAAATAAAAGTGTTTTACATACCAGAAAGGAACAGTAAGAGGAAGAGCACTATCATTACCTCTTCCAAAATACATTTTTAAAAGTACATGAAAATCAACACTAGAAAACTGAGTATTTAGAAAATTCAAATGCATGACTGAAGTGAAGGAGTTAGGCATCCAGAATCATGAAATGTCACAGATAGATCACTCGACTTAAGTGTGACAGTGCCTATTTTGAAAAAGGATGCAATTAAAATATACATATGCTGACACAGAAAGTAAGCTCACGGGAGATGAACATAAGCAATAGTTAAAATCTTTTGAGGTTTTACAAAGGATACTACTAAAGCAGTGAGCTTGAATTTCTGCTTAACTAATTTTTTTTTTGAGTAGGCTTGCCAAGAGTAGCAGTTACACAGTTTTAGAAATCAAGAATAATATGAAAAAAAAATTTCAAAAATCCCCACTGTTGAAAATGTTACTACCTATAGACTGCTCACTTAAGCCACACTTGATTTCACAGATCAATTCACTGATATGTTACAACTTGGTACCAAAATTGAAATTAAAATTGCACTTTATTCATCTATACATATATAGGAACATACAAATGGAGATCTTTTTCTAAGCTGTGTATTTGCCTGTTTAAGCACGACTCCAGATCCAGCCAGAAAATCTTTGCATTTACTCAGTTTCAGGTTTTGACCTTAATCATTCTAAAATGGCTCTCACCTTGTCTGTTTCTCCTGCTTAAAAACTTCAGCCTTCAGTCATGTTAAGCTAGGATCGTGGGTATCACAGATGTCCTTATATTTATTATTAAATTCCTTGCAGTGCAGTACTATTACCACTTTGTCTATCGTTCTGAGTGATACCACAGATATCTGCAGAAGCCTTTTTGACTTCTGTCACACACTCCATTGAAAGAGGTTTAAAAGGTTAGTAAGTAAAAGATGTGTAATCATCAATAATAACAATGAAATAACAATCAACAATGATAATCACTGATCTATCATTATGTTTTTAGTATTTTTCAGTAGAAGCCATCGCCTGGTTCCAAGAAATTATCCCAAGACTTTACACAATTCTAAATTTATGTTGATTTCTCATTAATACAGCTTTCTGTTTTTTTACTTTGAGCTTTTAAACAAAATGTCCGTGACTGTGACAGAATAACCTTTTAGCCAAGAAAAGAACCTATTTTGCTGAGAAACTAAGAGATTTATAATAAGAGACAAAATTTATAAAGATAAATTTAAATCAGAGGTAAAATCCTGTTGGACCAGGAATTTTCCACATTGACATTCACATGTTATTCCTTCCAACGTTCCAAGGAAATACCCAATTTTTTTTTTTCTGGTATTTTTCTTTCTTTTTTCCACTACTTCTTTTTAGTTGCACGCTAGCAGATGCAGCGCAGCAGAATCCATATTAAATGTATCAACTCTTTACTGAGTCTGTAGACTAAATAAGCAGATCAAAACTTTATGCAAATCACATAACCACTACTTGATGATGATTTTTTGCCAATGGGTATTTTAAATTGACATGGATATTGGATTAAGTGCTAGAGAAGACAGGACAAATCTGTTTTGTGTACAACCACAAAGAGCATGATTGAGACTTAGCAGCTTCCATCTGAGTCTCTGCACCGCGCTGAAAACATGCAGTATGGCCATCCTGTGATAATGGCTGTGATAACAGAGATTCACTTCCTATCTGCCTCCTCAGGCGCTTGTTATTGTCACTTACTGTCTAAGCAGTAGTCATCAAGGACATACATGTCCTGAATTTAGATCAGACAAAATAACCAGTCAAAAATTTAGTTAGTGCTAAATGACAGAACACGCACGTAAAGCATTTGTGCTTGCGGACCGACTAGTGATGGTAGCTGGAAGCAGCAGTTAAAACCAACACCCAACATCACTCTTCCTCCCGCTCCCCTCACCCCCACAACTGCACAATAATATAGGCACTGAAACAATTTAGGAGCTCTATTTCTCTTGCCTCAGATATATATATAAATTTCACTAATGTGCTAGGTCATTAGGCTCCGATTTCCACGCTCCTCAAATATCTGTGAACAGTTATTAAATTCTGTTCAATGCCTCCAACAACTTACCAATAACGAAGAACATCAAGTGGGAAACTACAGCTCCTGCTGATGGGGCAGCCATGTCTAGAAATAAGCTGCCTGGTTTTGCCCACATTAAGAAGACAGTAGGAATCTGTGGTGGGTTGACCCTGGCTGGACACCAGGTGCCCATCAAAGCCGCTCTATCACTCCCCCTCCTCAGCTGGACAGGGGAGAAAAAATATAATGAAAGTCTCATGGGTCGAGATAAGGACAGAGAGAGATAATTCACCAATTACCATCATGGGCAAAACAGACTCAACTTGGGGGAAAATTAATTTAATTTATTACCAATCAAATCAGAGTAGGATAATGAGAAATAAAACCAAATCTTAAAAACACCTTCCCCCCACCCCTCCCTTCTTCCTGGGTTTAACTTCACTCCCAATTTTCTCTACCTCCTCCCTCCCCGAGCAGCTCAGGGGGACGGGGAATGGGGGTTGCAGTCAGTTCATCACACGTTGTCTCTGCCGCTTCTTCCTCCTCAGGGGGAGGACTCCTCACACTCTTCCCCTGCTCCAATGTGGGGTCCCTCCCACAGGAGACAGTCCTCCACAAACTTCTCCAACGTGAGTCCTTCCCACGGGCTGCAGTTCTTCACAAACTGCTCCAGCGTGGGTCCCTTCCATGGGGTCACAAGTCCTGCCAGCAAACCTGCTCCAGCGTGGTCTTCTCTCTTCACAGTCCACAGGTCCTCCCAGAAGCCTGCTCCAGCGTGGGCTTCCCAAGGGGTCACATCCTCCTTTGGGCATCCACCTGCTCCAGTGTGAGGTCCTCCAAGGGCTGCAGGTGGATATCTGCTCCACCATTAACCTCCATGGGCTGCAGGGGTACAGCCTGCCTCACCATGGTCTTCACCAGGGGCTGCGGGGGAATCTCTGCTCCGGTGCCTGAAGTCCTCCCCCTCCTCCTCCACTGACCTTGGTGTCTGCAGAGTTGTTTCTCTCACATATTCTCACTCTTCTCTCAGCTGCTCTTTGCTGTTGCACAGCAACCTTTTCCCTTTCTTAAGTATGTATCCCAGAGGCGCTACCACCGTCACTGATTGTCTCGGCCTTCGCCAGCGGCAGGTCCATCTTGGAGCGGGCTGGCATTGGCTCTATCGGACATAGGGGAAGCTTCTAGCAGCTTTTCACAGAAGCCACCTCTGTAGCCCCCCGCTACAAAACCTTGCCGCACAAACCCAATACAGAGTCGAAGAGTGCAGAGTAAGGGAGGAATTAGGAACCTAGAGAATCTGTAAGTGTGCAGGATTGTCAAATTGCACTCCGCTGCATTACTACTATTTCCCTGCTGTAAGATGCTTGGTCCATAGGACACTGATAATGCAGGACACATCCAGAAATACACTCTGAAGTCTACAAAATCCACAAAAATAACTCAACAGAAATTTGGAGGCAGGATTTTTCTTTAATGTGATTCAGGTTAATGTACCACACTAAGAAGATACTACATAGAGCAGAGAGCATCTGATTTATTCATAGGAAAATGTTAAGACCTCTACTTTAAATTTCAGAAGTTCAGAATGAGTTTACTGCTGAATACAGGATACGTGATGCATAATAAAAATGTACAAGTGAACACCACAGGGTATGGAAAACCACAACATACTCAATTTTTCTTAAGCAGTAGATGCAGTTTTTGTTTGATATGCACAATGACAGTGTGAAATGTCAAATAAAACAGTACCCCAAAGAACATGATATTGATCAAATCTAAAACTTTAAAAGTAATGATTTTTTTGCTGAGCAGAACTGCCTGATTTACAAGGAAACTGCATAAAAAAATCACTTTAATTATTCAATAGAATTTGAAAATAAAAGCATCATCAACTGCTAAGCCAAATCAACTTGAGTTAATGGCATTCAACAACCGATTTGCTTTCAGTTTTATGAAGGACTATGTGGAGTCCCAGTGACTTATAAAGAATATGAAGAACTCTGGGTTGTCTAAGTATACACCCTAAGTTCAGTACCTATAGATTTAGAAAAAAAACTGTACCTAACCTGACTAAACTGAAGTATGTATAAATGCAGAGGGTTGCTGGAGCAGGTCCTCTTGGAACACATTTCTGGGCACATGAAGGAGAAGGTACTGAAAACAGCCAGCACAGATTTACCAAGAGTAAGTTATGCCTGACCAACTAGGTCACCTTCTAGGTGAAAATGAATGGATCTGGGGACAAGGGGAGAGCAACAGAGACAATTTACTTCAACTTTTTCAAAGCTTTTGACACTCTCTCCCAAAACAGCCGTGTATGCAAATGTGAACATTACAGTCTATATACATAGACAACTACATGGATAGAAAATGGTAGCATGGGAAGGCTCAGAGGGCAGTTATTCAAGGGTCATACTCTACCTGGAGGTAGCAAGCAGAGTACTCTTGGGGCCTATCCTGGGATCTGTCCTCCTTCACATCTTCATCCATGACCTGGAGAAAGCCACAGAGGCCACTCTCATCAAGCTTGCATGTGATACCAAATGGGTGGTGGTGTCAGGGGGAGCACGTGATACACTCAAGGGCAGGGCTGCCATTCAGAGGGAGAGGCTGGACGAACGGGCCAACAGGAACCCTAGGAAATTCAGCAAGGATCAGTCCTGCGCCTGGGAAGGAGGAACCCCTCGCAAGGACACAGGCTCCAGCTCTGTGGAAAAGGAACATTAGGTCTCGGTAGACACCGCATTGGATGTGGGTCAGCAGGGACCCCTGGCAGCGATGAAGGCCAACAGCATCCTGGGCTGCATTACCAGCAGCACAGCTGGTACATCAGGGGCAGTGATTCTCAGCACTTGTTCCACCACCTCTAGAATATGGCGTCCAATTTTGGGGCCTCCAATACAACTCAGGCATCAATAAATGGGAACAAGTTCAGTGGAAGGCCACCACGATGATTGGTGTCTGGGGCACTTGCCCGGTGAGGAGAGGCTGAGGGAGCTGGGCTTGTTCAGCTTGGAGAAGAGATGGTTTTGGGGGGAGACCTAGCAGCAGCCTGACAATACCTACGACGAGGTTATGGAAGACACAGAGCCAGATACTTTGCAGTGGTGCATGGCAGGAGGATGAGAGTCAACGGGCATAAACTGCAACTGCATTTAAGGAAAAGCTTTTCCATCCTGAGGATAAATCTAGCGGTGGTAGAGGTTGCCCAGATAGGTTGTGCACTCTCCATCCTTGGATGTTTTCAAGATCCAACTGCATAAAGCCCTGAGCAATTTGGTCTGATCTTATAGCTGACCTTTCTTTCAGCTGGAGGTTGGATTAGAAACTTCCTGAGGTCCCTTTCCAACCTGAACTATTCTACAACTCTCTAATTCAATTAATCAGCTATGTTAAGTAATACAGTCCCAAGCCTGAAGTCAGAGAGTAAATAAAATTAAAAAGGCAAAACCTCTCTAGCCACTGGAAAGAGTAGCTCTTCCGATACTCCTAAACTTAGTAGATCAAGATTACATCCTTGCACAATTCCCAAAGAGGGGGTTAAATATAAATATAGCCACCTAGAAGTTAGACTTCTACTCTAAGCTAGTTATCTACAGCCAGCAAGGCACCTCCAAGAGGTGGTTCCTGTCGTTCTTAGTTGATTTAAAGGTATCACACCTTTAAAGGTATCTCACCAAAGGTATTCAAGCACCACAGAAGGGTTGCCATTAAACTGGCAGCAGCAGCTACTAGAAACAGGCAGGTATCTATCATGTTGCTGTCCGTAGGTAACTCTGCCACTGCAGCAACACTGCTGTTTGTGGTAACAATGGATGTTTTCACCTTACGTACGAGCACCTGTACTTTTGGGTTTTAGCTGGCTTTTGTCCTTGGGAAAACGTTCAGTTTCACAGATATCGCTATAGTATAACAGCTGGCAAATGTTGCCTTAGTAATTGTGACGTCTGTACCAAAAGGCATGTATAATTGTGCTTGCACAATGAAGCATCTGACTGCTATGTGCATACATATATATTACCATTAAAATGCCATTACTTTAATAGTTGCAGTGTGACAACAACCATAAGAATTAGCAGGAGAAACCCTGCAATCATTTTCTAGGAGTTTATTTAAAATATTTTATTGTTAATAAGGCTGGAGGATAGAGCCTCCTCCTAAATTAGCTAAAGAGTTTATGAGCCTTTGCAAGCCATATATGCATTAGTCTCTGGGTTGTTAACTCAGGATAGTGTTTTAGGCTTACTGAACCTACACCACAATAAAGCTTTGTTTTCTAAAACAAGTTAAAGTCAGTATATTCCAAAATAACTTCAAATTCTGGCAGTCTTAAATGATTAATAAGGCTACTGCATCTAGTTTATATTAAAATTATTTGCCCAATTCTGAAAAAACCCACACTGTTTTCTGAACTATGTCTAAGACCTCTAACCTGATCATATATTTAACAACATGAAAAGATAGCCTTTTAATCAGAGATCTGTAACAAGTCCATTCTTGATGGTGTTTATGGCTCACATGCAATCTGCCAGAAGGGACACTGAACAGACAGCCAGTTTCTACAGAAGTACAAACCAGTCTGACAACAGTAGGAGCCTCTCCAAAAAAATGTATTACTTGAAATATGCTCCATATACAACATCAGACTATAATGCCTTGATTTGTATTGTTATTTGTATGCCCTTATGGGCATAGGAGCATGGAGAAGAGGTGGCACAGGCAGATTTTCACTTGAAGGCATGACTCTTCTCCCCCGTTTAAGTTGTATATTTCTGTTACAGTGATTTCTCACTCTGCCCATGCATAGTAGCTCTTTAATTCTCTGCATACTCTGTAAAGTTTTTGAGTTTTCTGATATATCTGAACAGAGATGGTCTTCCGTTCAGAAATGAAGACAACTAGACATCTCTGCTAATGTGCTCTGGGCATGCACCAAGTCTGAAAACTGAGTTGTTACTCTCCCAGTGTCTGACTACAGCAGGACAAGACAAAAAACTTTAGTCAGTTAGCATTCATTTGTCTGTTGCACTTGCATAGTAGTTGTTTGATCAGGAGAAAGTGCTTGAAAATGTTGAAGAACAGCATACACATGTCCTTTTTTACTGAGTTTTGTCCAATGCTTTCCACGTTTTTGGGGGTTTGTTTTGGGATTTTTGTTTTTGCATAATATGTCTCTCATATTTTGCATAATATAAGTTCAGTGGGAGTAATAAAGTTATTAGTGCAGGCAAGCCTTAATCTGACAGCTCAGCAGCTTCACAGATCCCCCAAACCCTGACAGCAGCGTAGTCAAGGACTGGTCTGTCTTTCCTCCCGTTTCTTATCTCCGCATTTTTATTTTTAAAATTTGTCTAAAGCAGGTTGCATTTTCCAACTGTTTTCAATAAATGTCTCCCTCCTTGCTGCACTGGTCCATGATATCTCTCCATCCATGGCAAATTTTTCATATCTCACTTTTCTCATTAATTTATTTCAGTACCAATTTGCAGTCAGAAATTACTCAAAAGCTGTATTATCGCATAATGTCATTCCTACCATTTAAGTTAGTAATAACTTAAGTAAGTTATTGTAAGATAATTGTAAGATTGTAAAGATTGTAAGTTAGTACAATCTTTCTATTGTTGAATTAAATTTCCAGCCAAAAATACTTCCTTATTCCTTGTATCTGGATATAAAAAACCCCAGCCCCAGAATTTCCAGGAGAGAGAGAATTAATTCTTTTCTCAAGCATGACAAAGCTGGAGCACCAAGAGCTGAAGAAGTGCCAAGGAGCCTCCATCCCCCTAAACTGGAACCAACTGAAAAGGGACGAAGTGTGCTAATTACTATCTACAAGAAAAAAGGGTATTTTCTGTTTTTCCTTTTAGGCCTGATGAATGGCCTTAAGGGGGCTGTCATTTATACCAGGTTTTTGCTGATAGCACAGAACTGTGCTGTCTTTGTTCTGGAAGTCAAAAAATGATTTTATTCTGTGTTCCCCTGACATCCAGGAACTAGATTAAACGACACACTGAAACAAGGGTTAGTCTGGTTTTATTACTGCTCTGTGTATATGTGTGTATCTACGCACACACCAGAGCAAATTAAAGTAAAATTGCTTAAGGCATTTTGGGTTTCAAGATCTTAAAATAACCAACTTCCGAGTCTTTCTCTATCAGCCTTATCATTACATTAAAACTACGCTGTTCCTAGAATATTCCTGTGTCATTCAATAACATTGCACTTACAGCTGCCTCTCTCTCCTGTTTCCTTTCTTTGTGCCTATGGTTGCCTTTCTGTTTCTCCATAGCCTGCAATATCCCTCCAAGGAGCAAAGCAAAACGATTCTGTGCTGCTCAGGAAAAGGAATCCACCTCCTGACTCCCAGCTGTGATACAAGAGCAGTCTGCACTGAACCTCACACCAAGCAAGACACTTCACCTGCAAATTCCTCCAAGCAACGAGATGAAAAATAAGAGCCAGTAATTCACAGTAAAAATATTCACATTAAAATGACAATTAGAGGCATCCTATATAGACAGCTCTCTAACAAGACAGAAAATAGTACAGCTGAAGAGGAGTTAGAGTGGAGAATAAAACGACTGTGGAATATCAGTATTTCTTGACTGGGTTATGTTCTCAAATGTAACACTGAAATCGGTTTTATTTTCCTCAGAAGGATGCATTCACTATCTTGCTTTTATATCACCAAGGTTTTTGTACCAGAGGTTTTTTACTAATTATTTTCAAGCTCATTCCTTTCTTTATGGCACCATAAGTCCCCTCCAATTCCACATGCCTCAGCCTGGGGCTGCTCACCTGAAGCCTGCTTTCCAGAGGCTATGTGCCTTTTTGGTGACCAGGGCTTTGTCGTTGAAGTGCTGCTTATTGTACACATCAGGTCCTACTTTCATCTTTCATTTGTTAGGTATCTACAGAGAGCTGATTATGTTTTACTTTCCTACCTCCTCAGCAGCCACTTAAGGTTCCATATGCTCACGAATTATTTAAGAAAATCAAAACCTGCTTCCAACAAGCAGAGAATGCTGAATGAAGGTTTAAACCTAAAACTCTTTTTATGCTGTCTGTGGTTTTGTCAAGGAGAAAAAGATAGTCAAGACGCCACATGAATTAAAATTATTATTCTCATGAGAGAAAAAAATATTTCAGTTTTGCCACCTGATAATGAGCACATATTTTAAACACAAAGCCACCTTTGAAATCCACAGGTTTTTAGACTTTTTTTTTTTTTATGAGATTTTAATAAAATACTGTGTTTAGAGATTTATGAAAAGCGTCTCTGATTCCAGCTTTGGAGAAGGGTGGAGGCAGGGCGGGGGATGAAAGAAGCAGGTATAGGATGTTAGTTCCTCTATTTGAATTAATGTTTTTCCTGGCATAACCTGAAAAGCCCTACACCAGCATTCAGCCTGAAAGGGTTCTAAATAAAGTCCATCTAATAAAAGATTTGCTACACGTGAAATTAAATTAGACAGGCAGCTTGACTGTTTTCACAAAAAGTATGAACCGATGCACCTGTATTATCCAGAATTGCCTAACTGATTATGTTGATGAGATCTCAAACTCACAAAAGAGCAATAGCCCCAAATCCACATGAAAAACAAGTCATCTGTTCTTCCTGCATTTTAACCAGGTACCAATTTAAGCCATTTATAGCCCTTGTGATTATTTGGGAAATTTGGCTACATAAAACATCTGATTTTTAGTTCATTTAATTAAATATCTGTATTATCAAATCCTTCTGTGAATACAATATTCATTACTAACAAAGGCTATATCAGATCACGGATATTAGAGAATGAGTAAATCTCTGTGAGCACCCGTTCAAATGGGAGGATTATTAGACAACAGATTTTTCTCTAGAAGGTGGATCCAGAAGGAACAGCATTTCCTCAGAAACAGAAGAGACAGAGTTGTTTAAAATAACTGGTATTAAACCAGAGTGCTTGAGCAGCAACCCGATTCCTGAAGAACATCCCAATATGGAGAAGCAAAGCATACCCTCAAATAATCATAGGTATACACATACACCTCTGCATATATTTACATCTATGGAGGGAGACAGAATGTGTTTCCTGGGCTACCTACGTGAAGACTGATGTATTTCTGATCTATTGCCTTGTGTCTTTTTGCTTCTCTTAACATATAATCTATGAAAAGGTGAACTCAGGAAGCTGCAAGACCGGAGCTCTCAAACGTGGAAAGTTCAGGCACTTGGGGGTCCATTTGTCATAGAATCATAGAATCATTTAGGTGGGAAAAGACTTTTAAGATCATCAAGTCCAACCGTTAACCTAACACTGGCAAGTCCACCACTAAACCATGTCCCTAAGTGCCACGTCTACACGTCTTTTAAATACCTCCAGGGATGGTGACTCAACCACTTCCCTGGGCAGCCTCTTCCAATGCTTGACAACCCTTTCGGTGAAGAAGTTTTTCCTGATATCCAATCTAACCCCCCCCGGCACAACTTGAAGCCATTTCCTCTTGTCCTATCGCTTGTTACTTGGGAGAAGAGACCAACACCCACCTCGCTACAACCTCCTTCCGGGCAGTTGTAGAGCGCGATGAGGTCTCCCCTCAGCCTCCTGAGCCGTGTGATGGCACTCAGGATGATCTGCTCCATAACCTTCCCCAGCACTGAGGTCAGACTGACAGGCCTTTGGTTCCCTGAGCAGCTGGAAAGCAGAGCCCCAGCTCTTACAGAGGAGGGTCTGAAGGTCCCTCCCCACCTTGCTCAAGTTCAGGAAAGATTAAAAAAACCCTCCAAGTCTAATACCCAGGCCCCAAACTCAGTAAGTCAGGAAGCTCCACTGGGACAGATTCCCCAGCTTAATGATATAATTTATCAGTCTTTACCCATGAAGTACCTATTTACTCCAATCTCTCCAAAAGAAGAAGCTTCTCTACTATCTTTTTGTTCAGCTTTTTTTTTTTAAAGAGTAATCTCCAAAGTGTTGTCATCAGAAAATTATCCTGCATTTGTGAGAGAATTATGTTACACTGATTTATGTCATATCCTTAAAGCTTTTAGAATCAACAGAGACAAGAGGAGAAAAATATTCTCAATATGAGAATTTTCAGCTTTATTTGTAGGACTTGTATTTGTAAAAGACCTAAAGATATTGACTATCGAACTTAATTGCCTAAGGGCAATACTAGTTACCAAAGAAACCCCAAAATACATTTATTAAATACTGAAAACTCCTTGTTAGAAGTATAATTCAGTAAATGTCAAGATTAAGTGAGTCCTGCATTTAACTCCTTTTTACATTCTGAAGTATACAATTCCACCTGACTGGGCTGCATCATTTAACAATTCCTTCTAGACATATTGTTCTATAGTCCTTTGACTGTCCAGGGCTCTTCTGAAGTAGCTTTAACTTTACATCCTATTTTTGCAGCTGAAAGATCTAAATGTGATTTGCTGACTGTTTGTCAGTGAATTAAGCAACAATACCAAGGCTGGAGCTTAAGCTGCTGTTTGGCAGACCAAACTTTCACTGTAGATTAGGAGAGTGCTCTCTCTGACACCTACCACATTTAATTCACTCGTCATTAATAAAGTTTCATGATATGCCAGATATTTCTACTATCCTATTGTAGAAAGTAAACTGCAAGAAACCAAATTAGACTTTCTTAGGAGTTCCCACCCCTTATCTGAGAACTGCCAACTGGTGATGTGTGCAATATTAATGATCTGCAAATATGAAGTTAAAAAGGTTAATTTAAATTCATTATTATTCTAATACTTCAAATAACATTATTTCCCCATCTGCCAATGGGTATTCTTCTAATACTTCAAATACCACACACTTCCCCATCTGCCAATGGACCGTGCAGGTGCTCCTACACAGAGCAAGTATGCAGATCAGACTATTAAGAACAAAAACTCTCAGTTAATTTCACCTGAAGTAACTTCCTTTTCTGTTAAGGTTCCTGTATTATGCCTTGTACCACCCTATTCAGAACTTCATTTTCCTAAATCTCGCATTGATATGAATAGGATTTAGCATGCAAATAGGAGACAACAGGCCTACTAATACTGTAGAAAATGTTTGCAGTCATGTAATGAAAATAATCTCATATACAGATTTTTGCTTCCTATAGCAGCTTCATAAACCACAAGAAATTACGGCTTATATTGTGTGCAGTGCCATAACTCACAATGTATTTGTTCTAGCACAGTAACTTGGAGGTGATCTTGGGTTCCGCACCACTGTATATCTTACTACAGCAAAAAGCAGATCCTTTCATTCTCAAGCAGTAAAAGACAATAGCGAGAGCAGTGAACTGAAGTATCAATTGTTGTCTCAGTTGCAGTGATTGCTGTAGGAGACAATGATGGGAAGCAGAGTGATCTCAAAGAGTGTCACTGCACAGAGATGCCAGAGGAGGATACAAGTTAGTAAGAGAGATTAAATTCGCATTCTCAGAGATTTAAGTATAAGGGAGTTAACAACTCCCCTCGTGTGAAGGAGTTACACCTGGCAGTGGCACCCAGAGTTCTCCCGCGTGGTCTGTGCGCACCCTAGGAAGAGCCCTGGGAATCTGGCACATCTCGGGTTCACACAAAACCCAACTGGCTGCATGCAGAAGGGCTAAACAGACACTCTGCTTTTTAAAAACCTTGGCCCAAGTATTGTCAGGATTATCTTATATCGATAATTAATGTAATTAATGGGCAGCGTACATACCTGTACTGAGTGTCTCTGTGGAAGATGCTACTATTGTATTCGTGATTTTTTTTGCTTTGCACTTCAAGAATAGTCATAACCTCAGGGTGGAAAAGAGGCACTGCAGCTATAATTTATTCATTTTCTGCCTTAAAAGAAATGGGAGTATTTACAACTCCGAGAATGTGAGGTAAACAGTTAAGGAGGTGCTGCTGTTTGCTATTACTTAGAGGTGATGGAGCATGCAGTGCAGGACATGAGCGATTACTGGACCCTGGTGAAAGTTTCTATGCTGGCATACAAAGGTCTCAGTCTTGATTTGAAACAATCGTCCAAAAATAAAAATTGGTTGCCAAATCTAGCAAAGCCACAAGCTTAATTAAGCAATACTTACAGAAGAATACCAAAACAGTCCAGCCCACATTTAAGAGGTTTACACATAAGCAGCAGACATTAAACCCTTTTCTTTACTCTGGAATGATGTTAGAGGCAGTATAAATACTGCAGCTGCGGTGTCTGTAACATAGGAACTCTCTATATCTAGACACAAGAGAAATTTATTTTTTCCTTTCAAACACTTCTCTCAGCCCTAATTTCTAACCCAGTTGCTCTTCAGTTCTTTCCCAATGCTAACTCAAGAGAACACACATTCAAAATCCTTCCAATTCTAATTAAAGAGGGCTTGTCTTATATTGCCATGAGGACACCTTCTGCCCCTCCTAAGGAAGCTTGATGGTCTCTATTTTGAGAGATCATCAAACTCAAACAGGACAAATTAGTTTCTGAGTCTTTCTTCCTCTTTATTCTATATGTTAATTAAAACTGGCAGATAGAAAGAATGCTCAGGTTGACTTTCTTTTATTGGGGTCAGCTAATTAAACCGTGATATTTTGAAAGTACTTATCACTTTCATATCAAAGGAGGAAATTTTTCAAAATATCTTCAGGGCTCAGGGCTTCAAAAAACAATGATTAAAAATCTTATCTATTTAGGACCCTCAGTCTTACTGACAAGGAACATGTCTCCAGCTTCTAAGCCATCTGTCTTTTTTTGAAAATGCCAGCCTGAGTGCAAAGTCACAATTTGCAGCCACTAAAAGATAGGAAAGCTCATAGGATGTTCTAAGGCCCAGTCTCCCCGTTGGTAAGTGTGCTGGTTTTGGCTGGGATAGAGTTAATTTTCTTCATAGTAGCTGGTATGGGGCTCTGTTTTGGATTTGTGCTGGAAACAGTGTTGATAACACAGGGATGTTTTCGTTACTGCTGAGCAGTGCTTACAGAGCCAAGGCCTTTTCTGCTCCTCACCGCACCCCACCAGCGAGGAGGCTGGCGGTGCACAATGAGTTGGGAGGGGACACGTCTGGGACAGCTGACCCCAACTGACCAAAGGGATATTCCGTACCATATGACGTCATGCTCAGCATGTAAAGCTGGAGGAAGAAGAAGGAAGGGGGGGACGTTTGGAGTGATGGTCTTGCATCTTCCCAAGTAACCGTTACACGTGATGGAGCCCTGCTTTCCTGGAGATGGCTGAACACCTGCCTGCCGATGGGAAGTAGTGAATTAATTCCTTGGTTTGCTTTGCTTGCGCGCGCGGCTTCTGCTTTACCTATTAAACTGTCTTTGCCTCAACCCACGAGTTTTCTCACTTTTACTCTTCCGATTCTCTCCCCCATCCCATCGGCGAGGGGTGAGCAAGCAGCTGGGTGGTGCTTAGTTGCCGGCTGGGGTTAAACCACAACAGTAAGAGTATGCAGTTCCCATGCCCACTGGCAGGGTAGTTGGCCTGCATCAAACCAAATCCTGCTTGGCCCCATACAGAGCCCTCCCCTCTTCTATCAGACCTGGACCCCCTCTCCAGCAGCCCTTCATGACGACAGACAGTGCCCCAGCAGAACTGTTTGCAGACCAGGCTCAAAGCTAATTTATAATTTGTGAGAGTAAATTTACATTCTAAAAATCGCACAAAAGCCTTTTTCATCTATCAACAGAACTATGCTGTGTTTACTCAAAACATTCAGAGTAGGACGTTTCCTCAGCAGACACAGAGGCACAGCTCCGCTGAAGTTAATGGAGCTGGACTGATTGACACCAGTGGAGAAGCTAGCTCAGGATTTGACTGTTTTAATACCAAACAGATTTAATTTGGACTCTAATTTCAACACATTGCACCTCCCCTCAGGCACTCATTTGATATCCTGCATGGCTAATTTGTACTAAACATAAAATATGCACGTGTGCTGTTGCCTACAGAACTAAAACATTCAACCTACCCATGCATGCTAAAGTCAGGTTCCCCTGTACACTCTGGAGTCATAAGAATATGCTATAACAGGTATACCTGTGCATTTGGGAATGCACCTGAAAATTTATAAAAACAATTTCAACTGCTTACTGAGTCTTTAATTGCAGGCACTGATGTGTTTACTCCCCATGCAATTGCACAACAATTAAAAGATCTATTTGCACGCCTACGAA
Source organism: Calonectris borealis (assembly GCF_964195595.1). Lineage (NCBI taxonomy): Eukaryota > Metazoa > Chordata > Aves > Procellariiformes > Procellariidae > Calonectris > Calonectris borealis. The sequence goes on from NC_134314.1 coordinate 113,714,335, forward strand.
TTCTGAATTTTAGCACATTCTTATTTCAGTAAGAACTCAAATCCCACCTGCGCAGGGAGAGAAAACTTCTTGCCTAATGTATTTTTTCTAAAATGAGGAAGATTGGAAGTAAATAAAAATCAAAGCTCCTGAGCTACACCTGTCCTTGCCATCATACCAGCAGAGCACACTCTAAGCCCTGGGAATTACATTTCTACCTGAGGCAGAGACAAAGTCAAATGAAACAGCCAAGCAGCACTGCCGCCTTGCCCAGAGCTGCAGCATGCTGTCTGTTGGATTACCTGGCTGTTACAAGGCAAAGGCAGGCAACCTGCTCCTCCCGTTTGCAATTCGCTGCATTTTGGTTATACTACGTTAAAAGCAAGGAGGGTTACGCACTGACATATGAAACAAAATGTACTGCTGTACCTGGTCTGTGTATGCAAGACAGTAGAATTCAAATTTTTAAATTAGGGAAATGATTATTTTGCACCAAATTTGCTTCCTTGCTAATTCCCTCCCAACAGTAGCCATAAAAATTTCTGTCTGAAGAAACTCTAATTCACAGGTCAGATATTGAAAAATCCCAAGATTTAAACTCTCAGAAGAAGCCCCAACCTTATCCAGGCATCCAATATTCAGAGGAGAAGCCAAGGGGAATCTGTCTCCCGCTCCTTCCATTGTGTAACGTGACCATCACCTGAAGCTGTTAAGAGCCCTGAGCTGCCTTGGCTAACTATTTCTTGCCTGCTATAATCAGGATAAAGAAATTCTGAAAAATGAGGTTCCTTCTTGTTTTAACTCTAATGGGCATGGCAAAATCTTTTAGTTGGCCCTGCCAGCCCCACTGTGCTGCCAGGAAGCCCTATAATCTCTCCAAGCTCAGGGAACGGAGCAATCCTGGGGCTTAGCCCACCCCCAGTAAGAGGAGCACCTCCAAAGCACATCCCTCAGTTTGGATGCCTAGGGAACAAGACAGGTCTAACACTGGCCAAAGACCCAGACTTTACAATCAACTTCCCAATGGCCTCGAGTGAGTCATTTTAAGTGCAATCTTAGGCTCCTCCTCTACTTCAGCTTCCTTTTTCAAATCTCATATACCATTAGTTTGGATCTGACACTTTTGAAAAGCAGGAACCGTACTGCTTCTGGCTCAATTCATTGCAGTAAAAACACAGGTGAGAGTCAGCAGAGGGTATTGTATTTATCCTGGCAATAACTGGAAACTGCTCAATGACTAAAATATTAAGACTCGCAAAATGAAGCAGTCAGAATATGGACTCAAGAAGGGCAATTTCAAGAGAGGAAGGCCTGAGCCTGAAAGGAAAGTCTGCAAAGGCGGAAAGGCATGTGGAAAAAAATCTCTGCCAGCTCCCGCTGGCTGAGAGCTCAGGAGCAGCTGTGGAGGCAGAGGAACGTTGCAGTTTCAAATTGCACCAAGCTTAACCTGATAGAGTCAGAGATCCAGATGCTGATTGGACATGTCGTTCACGGTTAAATGAAGAGTGACACCAGCAATTTCACCAGTGCAAAGGAGCACCAGAAAGCACTGTTTACCTTATAAAATGGAGCTATCACCAGGTTATGGGGCCTGTTGCAACTGTTTTGCTCTTTGCAAAATGCTGTATGCCATCTCACCACATGATGTGAGGTTTTTTCTTTCCAAGAGAAAAAATATTGGCATACAGTGAGATATGCACTCTTAGCCTTTAAGCTAGATAATATGTATGTCATGGTACCTTATACGATAACTAGGCTAGGGCAATTATTTCAACCTGCTGCTATGGACTTAAACTTATCAAAGACTTTGCACGGTGAGCTACCAGAACATCTCAGCAAGTCAACAATATTAAGACAAACTGCTACTCCTATATTCCACTCTATATTCAAGCCATAACCTACACAATTTTCACTGTTAAGCAGTCTGGCTAGCAAAAGCCCTTCAATCTTGTCAGTATGATCTATAGTTATTTTTTAAAAACAAATGTTCTATGATTAATTTCTCTCTCCTAAAATAGCATGATGATGAAATCTGTGATTTAATTCCTCTGCAGTTATAGCTTTGACTAAAGCCCAGAGTTCAAAATATTCTTCAACTATAACAGGTTCTACTGAGCATAGATCTTTTGCTGCCAAAGATTTCATGTGAAGTTGAATTTTAAGTACTAGAAGTAGATTAGATTGGCAAATGGAAGTACTATTAGGCATTCAACAACTGTTCACACACAGTCTGGAACATAAAAATTGAGCTGATGAAACCGACAGCTTGACAGAGAAAGAAAGAGCATGAACACATCACCATCGTCCTTTTTTTTCCAGAGAGAGCTCCGAGACAGCAAACAAAGAAAATATATCACCCACCAGCTAATAACAAAGAAAGCAGGTTGGATTTAGATTTGGTTCAAAAACAGTGCAGGCTAACATACACCACCTCTGTGCAACAAGAGATTACTTTGGGTCTGATCCAGGGTACAGAGGTCCATGCTCATAGCAGCTCTCAGTGATTTTCCCCTCAGTCAGTAACGAGCTCCCCTTTTTCTCAAGGCTTCAGACCTTAACTGAAAAATTAAAATGCTATAAAGAGATTTTTTAGCTGTCTACACTTTGCATAAAACATCCGTCATGTTCAAATCACTGCAATAGGGATGGATTTTAAGGATCTAACATTCAAAAAAATTTTAAGGGTCTAGTGTTCAAATGGAGAAGCCCTTTTTGTAGGCATCTAGAATTGCCTCTGTATTTTTGTGGTTATAGTATGATCATTAACTGCTGCACCTGTAGCTCCATCTAAATGCAGATTCAAATCAACGGGGACTATAACATCAGTGCGTAGCTTCTCATCCATACTTTGGTCTACAGGAAGATCACCTCTGATGGCACTCAGCTCCTCCTAACCAAAGAGCCAAAATGTCTTTAGTACTCATACTACTAATACCAGAAAGATTTCTATAACCAAAGAAATAGTAGCACTTAAAATTAAGTGCAACATCCCACCATGAGTACAAAATCCATAATCATCAAATATTTTTGGATGCATGCAAACTTGGCAGATTAATTTTCGGCTGAAATCCATCCCTCACAAATTTTGGAGAAGCCAAAACATTTCAACAGTTTAAAAAAAAAAAAAAAACAAAAACAAACTTTTCGGTTTTGTCTTTAAGCAACATTTTGCTACAATATTTGAGGGATATTTACTAATGCAGCACTTTTTTTTTCTTCTCAAAACCAAAATATTTTGTAACAAGTTTGGCGTTTTTTGGTGGAGGAAAGGACATCTCTAACCAAAAAATACCCAAATCCATCTGGTTTTGTAAGCCTATATAATTTCTGATATAGGACCCAAACTTTTGGTTCAGCTGAAATAATTAACAGTGACAAAGCTTTATTTGCAGATCAGAGATGTGGATGATGAGGCCCATCTACTTTATTCAGCTCCACAGACAAAAACACTATGCTGAGTATTAGAACTCTAATAGGTCTCTACGTAACCATGGAACCATGAAGCCGAAAAAGTTAAACCATGCTTAAAAGAAAGAAGGCAAGCCCAGATACACAAACCAGAAATGGAGGGTTATGGAGCAGGGACGAGAAAAGGCTGGTTACCAAAGCTAGTACGTGGAAGGAGAGGAGCACAGAGAAGAGCCAGGAGTATTATGTGATTGTAAAAGATCATGCCAAAGGAGTTCAGGTACACCCACAACATGAAGAACATGCCAAAGGCTCTACAGAAGTCCTCTAGTGATATAGTCACAGTACAGGATGAGGAAATGATGCCTTAAAGAAAAGGAAAGATTTAAGCCAAGAAGAACCCACACGGCATCTTCTGCAATATTTACAAAGAATGAAGTAGTCATTTTTAGCCCGTAAGAGAATTAAATATCAGTGTAAAATGGACTTAATGGAGCTCTGTCCCTAACAGAAACAAATTGTGCTCTTAAAGTATCAGTTTATCTCCCTGATTTAGGTATATATTTCAGAAGAAATAAATGACACCTGAAAAATCAATTTCTCCCCATTGACTACCACAGGAGCCCATTTAATCTAGCCTTCATACAAATATCTGCAGGGTCAGCTAAACCCTACCCGTTCAGCCTGAAAGGAAATTGAAAGTGTAAGGAATAGAACTACCCGTTTTGGGTAGTTTCAAGTTTTTTTTAAAAAAGACAGAATCGTGTTTCTCTAGTAACTTTCTGATTTCATGTGTTCTTCAACAAAGGGTCCTTCAAAATGGAAATAGCTCCATGCTGTCTACATGCAAAGGTCTATATGTTTATAGTGGATTAAAGAAGTCTACAAGTCATCAACATTTTAGATAGAACATTTTAACATGAATTTACACTAGACAACTGTAAACAGGTCAGAAATCAGTACAATGCGGATATGTTAATATCACCAGCTACTAATTTCTAAATTAAGAAAGTTTAAATTCAAAATGCTTCCTCTGGATCTGTAGCAAATTTTAGGCCTTCATAGTAAGAGTTATAGATCTTATTCTATCTTACTCTTAAACACTGTTTAATCCTAAAAATCAAATGTTTTTTGCCATGAAATGCACGTAAGCCAGTGACAGTCAATACCACAAACCTTTGTTTCTGTTTAAAACAGGTAATGCACTAGCACCAGTAACGCAAATTTCTTTTTTCTGCATGGGCAACATGCACCTTTCCTGTTCTCCAAAAACACATCTTGAAGGGGTATTACCTTCTATACCCAAATGTCTGGTCTCTACTGAGTTCAGCACTAGCTTCATGACCTCATTTTATCTGTGAAGCTGATAATTGATTTCTCGTTACTGAAACCATGAACCTTGCTGCTATCCATACTAGACTGGCCTGGATTTAAACTGCCAACAGAGATGATGGCTATTTCTTAATCCCACTAATGATTTTCTGAGCCATGTATTGCTTCTCCTTCCTTTTCACGTTTGAGATATAGCTAATGTTGTGTGTTTGGGATATACCCGATGTTGTCTTAGAACCATGAAGAGTGCAATAGTAACATTAGGAGAAGAGGTGTAATTAAGTAAAGAGACGTCTCTGCCTCTACATGCTCATTTTCAGAATGGTTTAATTGAATTTCCTGACATGAAGAGAGCTATTTCTGGTCACCTATTCAGTGCCTGTTGCCTTGGAAAAAAGTCTGCAATGGGATGCCATAGTCAGTTTTAACAACACAGACCTGGAGTGATATTAGAAGAGTAAAAGGGAAGAGTAGGACCTCTTACAGAGATATGTACTACAGCACAAATGGATCATCACAAAGGTAATGATTTCCAGAGAAATCAGGCATGCAAAAACAACACAGATCTCATGCCCCAGTGAGGAGTGCACTGCAAAACCCTTAATGTGACAATAACATACATATTTTTCAACCATGCTACAAATTCTGTCACAGGCCTGTAGCTATGGCATGAGATGTTCCAAGGACATCAACAGATTTGGTTCTGCATTTCTAGAACTCCCCCACTTGTCTATTCCTGTTTACATTTTACTTTTCTATGTGAAAAATGTGTGTTCGTTTACGTTTCTTAAACTAACTCTCACTTCGATGCCTAGACAAAAGAGAATAAAGAAGCCAAAATAACATGTCCGAAAACACTAGCCACTAAACTACTGTGCAGCAAAAATAAGGCAGATATTTCGAGACATGCTCTCCGTACAGAGCCCTTCAGGCAAGATTCATTTTCTCAGCAGCTCTCCTTTAAAAAAAAGAGTGTAGCACCATTGCCAGAAGGTCAACAAATTCAAGCTATTTGAATTGGCAGGATAGGAATAATGCACTGCAAAGGAAAGAAGCCTTCTGCAAGAACTTCCCAACAGCAGCAATGGCTGTTTTATAATATAAGGTATCTTGTTTGCCTGTGGACCTTAGATGAGTGTCCTAGTTCCGGCTGAGACAGAGTTAACTTTCTTCCCAGTAGCTGGGGGAGGTGCTGTGTTTTGGGTTTGGTATGAGAGGAGCGTTGATGGCGCATTGATGCTTTGGTTGTTGCTGGGTGGTGCTTGCACCAGGGACTTTTCGGCCTCCCATGCTCTGCCAAGTGCAGGGGAAGCTGGGGGCGGGGGGACCGTAGCCAGGGTGGTAGATCCAGCTGGCCAATGGGGTATTCTATACCATGTGACGTCATGCTCAGTATGAAACCTAGGGGTTGGGGGCCTCTCTCGCGGTTGGTGACATGTGGTCAGCAGGTGGTGAGCAGTTGCATTGTGTATCACCTGCTTTGTATATTCTGTTATTGTTGTTGTTATGATTGTTATTTTTACTGTTCTAGTTCATTTTATTTATCTGTTTTTATCTCAACCCGCGAGTTTTCCTACTTGTGCCCTCCCGATTCTCTCCCCTATCCTACCGGAGGGCAGTGGGGTGAGTGAGCGGCTGCATGGGGTTTAGTTGCTGGCTGGGGTTAAATCATGACAGTCCTTTTTGGCACCCAATGTGGGGCCCGAAGGGTTGAGATAACAACAGATTAACTAGAGCGTATTAGGTAATTTATATCTGTTAACAGTTGCCGGTCACAATATTGATTCATCTGTTCTCTGTAAATATAATCTGTAAATATTAATTTATCTGATTAATTTATTTGCACCATGCTCTTGTTTTTGCTGTACCTGTTAAAGATTGGTGTTGGCTTTTGTGATCTGCTGTGCTCTGCAGTGATTAGTGATGTTTTGCCTGGGAGATTTGTTATTAAAAAACACTGGCATTGGGGGTTATTTGGTATTTGGGATTTGTAATGAAACCGTTACTGTATTTCGGGTACCACCTCATGGAGACCATTAGCAATTATACCTCTTCCTCTGAGAGGTTTTTCATGGAGGAAATAGAGAACAGCACCCTCACTACCTTCCTCTATGATGTCGTCGTCTTTGTTAAAATAACTTGTCAGTACCTTGAACATCCCTGGATAAAGATACATCTATTGGTATTTCTTGGGTATATTGTTTTGGTTTTATCCAAGGTTAGTAAGCAATTTAAGAATGTCATCCAGAGATCTGCCCCAAGGTTGGATAGTTATGAGTGGCAGGGAGAGTGGGATAGCCTGGGCAAATGCCTAGGACGGTGGGCACCCCCAGTGTTTTGGAACTTCACCCCTGAACAAGTGCAGAACCCTGAAAAATTAGTAGAATATTTGGAAAAAGTATGCTGTCACCCTGGCCATTCCAGGGAGACGCAAATCACTGCAATGTGCTGGGGCCTGGCCCACGCCTACCGAGCCCTGTTTAACACCACTCAGAACCCCCAAGGGGAAGGAAACGTCTCTGCAGCTGATGACAAAGCAACAGGCCCTGTGGCTACCCCACCCCCCACGGCAAGCACAGCGGCTCCCTCACCCCCCAGGGCAGGCACGGCAGCTACTCCGCCCCCTGTGACAGAGAACCAACCCCTGCCGGTATCAGTCACCCTTATACAAAAAAGAAAATGCACAAGAAAATCAGCTCGTCTAGTAAGGGATGAAGGTGAACCAGGGCCATCACGAGAACAGGAGGAGGAGGAGGCAGAACCTGTAAATGAGATGGTGACCACCCGATCCCTATCCCTGGGTGAGCTGCGAGATATGCGAAAAGACTTCAGCCGTCGTCCAGGGGAGCACATTGTCACCTGGCTGCTCCGATGCTGGGATAACGGGGCCAGTAGCCTGGAATTAGGGGGTAGGGAAGCCAAGCAGCTGGGATCCCTTTCCAGGGAAGGGGACATTGACAACGCGATTGGACAAGGGGCACAAGTCCTCAGCCTCTGGAAGCGACTCCTGTCAGGCATGCAGGAAAGGTATCCCTTCAAGGAAGATGTTATATGCCACCCAGGCAAGTGGACCACCATGGAGAGAGGTATCCAGTACCTGAGGGAATTAGCCGTGCTGGAAGTGATTTATGATGACCTGAACAACGAGCAGTTATCCAAAGACCCAGATGAAGTCAAATGCACCCGACCCATGTGGCGGAAGTTTGTACGGAGCGCACCAGCGTCACATGCAAACTCATTGGCAATAATGACCTGGAAAGATGGAGAGGAACAAACAGTGGATGAACTGGCTGGCCAACTCCGGCAATACGAAGAAAGCCTCTCTTCCTCCCTACGGGCCTGTGTCTCTGCTGTAGAGAAACTGTCCCAGGAGATCCAGCAACTCAAAGAGGATATGTCCTGCTCCCCACCTGCATGGGCCAGTGTCTCAGCTATTAGGAGTAAGCGTCCTTCTGCTCAAGAGAGGAGATATTGTGGGTGCACACCCCAGGGCACTCTGTGGTTTTACCTGCATGACCACGGAGAGGACATGAGGAAGTGGGATGGAAAATCTACCTCGACTCTGAAGGCACGGGTGTATGAGTGGCAAGGGAAAACCCATTCATGGGATTGCTTTTGCTCAAGGACCTGGGTGCACTTGGTGGGTGATGCGAAAGGATGGGGAAGTCCAGTGTGTGCCTCAAGGGGATTCGATTTTGCATGAAAATAGCCAATGAACTGAATTGTATGATGTTAATTGCTATATAATACTGTATGTCGTCATTTCTATGGTTGCTATCAACGGTATTGCAGTAAAAATCACCCAGATTAATGAAGAATGAACTCTGATGAAACTGAGCTAAGCACAACGATGATAGAACCAGACGAGTGCAGCGATAATGGAATCAGAACTGGCTTCAGGATGCAACAATCCAACACCACACACCATCTCTCCTGCCTTGAAAGACAGATGGAGCCCAAAGTCATGGACTAAATAAACTCAGGGGACATTTCAGAGTGATGGCCCATAGACTAAGGGAATGATATCTGTGTGTGGTGATGATTAATTAGAATGTATTGGAAAATGTGAGACCTGGGCATGACATAAATAGTATAGAATAAGGGGTGGATACTGTCCTGGTTCCAGCTAGGACAGAATTAACTTTCTTCCCAGTAGCTGGGGGGGGTGCTGAGTTTTGGGTTTGGTACGAGAGGAACATTGATGGCCCATTGACGCTTTGGTTGTTGCTGGGTGGTGCTTACACCAGGGACTTTTGAGCCTCCCATGCTCTGCCAAGTGCAAGGGAAGCTGGGGCGGGGGGAGCATAGCCAGGGCAGTTGACCCAGCTGGCCAATGGGGTATTCCATACCATGTGACATCATGCTCAGTATAAAAACTGGGCGGGGTGGGCTCTCTTGCAGTTGGTGACACGCACTCGGCAGGTGATGAGCAGCTGCATTGTGCATCGCCTGCTTTGTATATTCTGTTATTGTTGTTGTTATGATTGTTATTATTAGTGTTCTACTTTGTTTTATTTCCATTATTAAACTGTTTTTATCTCAACCCGTGAGTTTTCCTACTTGTGCCCTCTCGATTCTCTCCCCCATCCTACCAGAGTGGGGGGGTGAGCGAGCGGCTACGTGGCGTTTAGCTGCTGGCTGGGGTTAAACCACAACAATGAGCCAGTGTTTTGCAGAGTAAAGCAGCACACCACAAATACAGCAGTACATTTGTTCACAGGTGTTAGCTCCCATTTACAAAGCTGGCTCGCACACCTTCAGGACAAGGTACCAGGAAACTGAAGCTAGCAAAATGAGAGCCTAGGCTCAGGTGATGTGACATCTGTTCAACAGCTCAAAGGACGGAAGAATTAACGTTCCAGATCCTTCACTCTAACCACCGCTCTCAACACCCACCAGCGTGTCATGTTCTAGCTGTGTGTCAACACACTCAGGGCTTGAGTAAGTGGCTTCTCAACAGGCTTTGGTCCTGACTTCCTCCAGCATTCAGCTTCTGTGGGGGAAAAAGAAAGGAGTTTCTACAGCAGAAATTTCAAGTACAACTAAGATTGTTTTGCTGTGCAGAAATGTTTGTGCTGCTTTTTAAATAAGTTCTGGAGAAGCACACATTCTTATTTCAAAAAGTTACATTCTCTGTCCACAGCTGAAATTATATATTTTCATACCAAAAAAAAAATCCATAATCAGCTTTAAATGTTATAAAACATACATGAAAATGATCAGATGAGGGAACAAACAGCTTCCCCTGGAGTACCATAGTAAAAAATGAAGCATTTCTCATTTTGCTCTATAAACACCTGCTTTAGAAATATGTTAGCATCAGCAAAACAATCAAGTACCTTTTCCACCATCCCAAACATCGGCTGGGAGTAGACACTCCCAGACACTTAGAAGGATGTTGTTAATGAGAATTCAAAAGTGCCCAATACCTCACAGCTGAACCATGGTGCATTGTGGGGTCTGACCTGAAGCAATAAAAACCTGCCTGTGTTTTGGATTTTTGCATAGGCAGACACACAAACCCACCATTAATAATGGATACCTCTGTCTTGCTTCTAAGACTAAGCTCATGCTTTTCATGTATAAAAAATAACTGTGTTTCAGCATTGGCTGTTCCAGTGACCTCCATGAGACTTTTAATCAAATCTTGCATATGGCTGGTGCTTCAGAGATTATTTGATTTCTTCTCAGGAAAGAGCAAGACAGCTCTTGTTTCAATTAATATTTCAATCTCACAGAACACTGCATAATCAAAAAATGTAAGAGGCCCCTGCAATTTCAAGAAATTGAACTCAGTAATTAAAATAAAGATTAAAAATATCATGGAATCCTTATGTGGCCATAGCAGTATAAATACGCCTCAAGATACCATAGCAACACTTCCTCTTTTATTATTAAATAAATTAAGTATCTTGCAGGCTCATAAAACGCCAGTCAACGCAGATGTATTTTGGGCATCACTCCATAGAGCATTCATTCCTCTGCTGCTCCTCTTCTCTTGAGCTTGTCATATTGAAACACTAGAGGTCAGCCTCCCAAAGAAAACTAACCACTGCTCTGTTTTAAATCCATGAGGAATTATGGGACTTGGACTTTACTGCATTCAGAAGCAGCACTGGAGATGCAGCGATCAGCAGAGTGCCAGGCTCAAACCGCACAAGGGCATCAGGCTGGGGGAATGGTTTTGTTCTCAAGCCAATCTTCTCTGAGTATTTGGCTGATGGGGATTGATCCAGCTAGACAAATATCAATTTTGCATTATATTCCACAGACATCTGTGTGAAGCCTAGAGAGCTGTCAAGCACAGAGACTGAAAAAACAAAAGGTTCTGCTGCATTTTTCCCAGGACAGAGAATTCAGGTTCCCCTTTTTGGCCATCTTAGATTCACAGGAATTTCTGAAAAGGTAAAGGGTCTAGCAGCAAAAGAATTGTTTATTAAAGGTAAGAAATACTAACTGGCCCATAAAGAGAAAAGCTGGGTTTCTTGTACAAAGAACAGAAAAATGCTTTTGTTTCTTTGCTTGTTATAATTAGCACTGTTGCATTTACCAAGGATAAACCATGCATGACCAACCGGATCGCCTGCTAGGTGAAAATGAATGGATCTGGGGACAAGGGGAGAGCAATGCATGTCATTTACCTCAGCTTTAGCTTTTGACACTCTCCCCCAAAGCAGTCACATACTCAAATTTGTACGTTACATTGGATGCATAGACAACTACATGGATTGAAAACTGGTGCGATGGGCGGGCTCAGAGGGCAGTGATTCAAGGGTCATACTCTACCTGGAGGTAGCAAGCAGAGTACTCTTGGGGCCTATCCTGGGATCTGTCCTCCTTCACATCTTCATCCATGACCTGGAGAAAGCCACAGAGGCCACTCTCATCAAGCTTGCATGTGATACCAAATGGGTGGTGGTGTCAGGGGGAGCACGTGATACACTCAAGGGCAGGGCTGCCATTCAGAGGGAGAGGCTGGACGAATGGGCCAACAGGAACCCTAGGAAATTCAGCAAGGATCAGTCCTGCGCCTGGGAAGGAGGAACCCCTCGCAAGGACACAGGCTCCAGCTCTGTGGAAAAGGAACATTAGGTCTCGGTAGACACCGCATTGGATGTGGGTCAGCAGGGACCCCTGGCAGCGATGAAGGCCAACAGCATCCTGGGCTGCATTACCAGCAGCACAGCTGGTACATCAGGGGCAGTGATTCTCAGCACTTGTTCCACCACCTCTAGAATATGGCGTCCAATTTTGGGGCCTCCAATACAACTCAGGCATCAATAAATGGGAACAAGTTCAGTTCCACCACAATGACTGGTGTCTGGAGCATTTGCCCTGTGAGGAGAGGCTGATGAAGATGGGCTTGTTCAGCTTGACGACGTTACAAAGAACACAGAGCCAAGCCCTTCACAGCACTGTGGGAGGATGAGGGGCAATAGGCATAAACTGAAACAGGAAAGGTTACACCTCGACATAAAGAAAAACTTTTTCACCCTGGGACGGTCAAGGAGTGACAGAGGTTGCATAGGGATGTGCAGGCTCCATCACTGGATGTTTTTAGGGTCCAAATGGATAAAGCCCTGAGTAGCCTGACTTCTCTGTTCAGATGACCTTGCTTTGAGCTGGAGTTTGGACTCCAGCTCAAATACATAGAGTTTCTCAAATCGGGGGATTATAAATTAGGAGATCTCAGTTCCAGTCCTCACTCTATCATTACTCTAACGCGACCACTCCTTCTATTTCAGGTGGAAAGGCTTTACACGAAGGCAAAGCCTTATTAGATAGTGGTGACCTGTGCTTCTCATCCCAGGGAACAAGCATTTTAAGGTGGCAGAAGCCACTTCACCTCAACATGCAACAGCAGTTCAAGAGTCCACAGCAACACCACACAAGACATCAGGACAGGAGGCGAGGCAAAGTAATGAAGCCATTAGAAGATGAAATATCAGCACAACGTTAGGACAAGTACCAGAACAGAATTGCCCAGACTGAAAACGGGCCAGAACTCAAGGTGAGAAATCTCTGTTTTGACAAAATCAGTCATTAAGGTCTCAGATAACTAAGTGCAGTGGAAGGGCAAGCCCTGCTGAACCCCAGGATCCCCACAGCCTCCTGCCACCTACTAAGCAGGCTCAGTTTTGCTTATTTTGCTCAGTCCAGTGGAATCGCTGCCTGCGGCATTTGCTTTGTTTGCTTGTTTGCTCACTTTGCTGAATGGCCTTTTCATCTCCAGCAGTTTCACCCTCCCTCCTTCTCCCACCATTTGCCTTTTCCATCGCTGTTTTTATGCTCAATTAGCTCTCCATTCTCCATCCCTTCTCCCTAGGCAGGCATCACTGCACTCCTTGCTTGGCCATAACCGCCCCCAAACCTCTCTGTCACCTCCAGCCCTTCCAGAGCTAATGACCAGAACGGACCATGTGATGATGAACGTGACATCCCATCTCACCTGTGAGCTGGTGAGACAAGCAGCAGGTCTTCTGACAGCAACGTGTTCAAATATGTATATCCTCTAGCTGCCAGATAACCATCAGAACAGCTAAATGCTAGTGACTGCTTCCTAGTGTAATGTCTAAATTTTTAGTTGCATAACTCAATGAAAATAAAGGTGGGAGAGAGAGAGAGAAAAGGGACAAGATTAAAAGGAACTATTTTCATATGCAACATACGTCTAAATCAGGATGTAGGAGAGAAAGGATGAAGAATGAGTGAACAATATTTTATCCCCAAATGGAAACAAAGAACATTGCAACTTCTATTCTAAAGTAATGAAATGCACGGTTGTGTTGCTATCCTCCAGATCTCAGTGGAAAACAAAAATCAGGACAAATCCACTGCAGACACAGTAGCCTACATCAGCTAACGTACCAGATGTTTTATTACAAGGAAACTGTATTTTCAGAAAGGCAGAAAATCTTTGGGTTTTTTTTTTGGTGGTGGTGGTTTTTTTGTTTGGTTGGTTTTTGGGTTTTTTTATGCCTTCTTCCCTCATTTTACAAAAGCTTATTACTTAAACTATACATTTGGGATCAGGCGCATAAAAGCACAACTTCAGTGAGGCTGCAGTTCCTGAAATCCTCTGCGAAGCTGGGTCTTACTGAACCTGCCTGACACAAGGGACAAACAGCATAAATGTATCTCAGGCTTGGCAAGAAATTGCCTCAATAATCGGGTCTAGCACACACAGTGGGATCATCTGAGAAAGAAGACTAAGAAACAGCTGTGGAAGTAGAAGAGGAGATAAAGACAGACAGGAAAGTGCTACAAAGGACACTTCCTCCCTCCCTGCATAATTTAAGCCATGTATTTATGAAACATAGTGAAGGTCTAATTATGTTAGCTGGTAATGAACACTTAATTGTAATTAGCCACAGTTTCAAGCTAGAGGGAACAATTATTTTCATTACCGCTAATTAACGTACAGGATGCTGTGTAAGATTTTTTTTTTTTCCCTAATTCTAACAAAGTGACCTCACCCATTTCATTGCTTTCCTCTTTTAGTATGGCAGGTTTCAGGTCTGCCTTCTCTGCTGCTCATCACAATCCCATTCCATTTATTCTCTTGCTTTCATTAGTCCTTTCAAATTTTCAAGCTGTGTAATTTCTATCCATATCACAAATACAGCAAAGCGTTAAAGTATTTAGGCATTTTCTTAGCACAGGTGTGTAGTCCCACTAACTTCAATGGGTTTCCCAGAACTGGATTTCAAAGAATTTCATTTCAGCAGATATTTTCCTGAAAATCGTATTTTCAGTGTTATTTATGGTTGTGGTTTGTTTTTTTTTTTTCTTCTTCATTTCCACTCTCAGGCATGTAAAAGAAAAAAATTATCCATTTTTTTGGCTAAAACATTTTGTTTTTCAAAGTTATGCTGGAAAAAAAAAATCAATCCTTTTCACATATGAGAAAAGTGAAATGATCAGATGAAGTTATTCATATGGACAAAAAGTAGTTGAATATGGGGCTTTTTTTTCTAGAATTGGTTGTTATATGGCATCCAGCACTACCATCATGAAGACCATCCACTATTTTTAGTTTCTTATCTTCAAATCAGTGGTGATCTGCCATTCTCACTGAATCCATTATCAGCTCTTTCTTCTGCTGTCTTCTCCTGACAATCAAGAACTGGGACTATGGAGTCAGGTTCAGCTTCACATCTTTGATATCTTCTTGGTAACATTTCAAAACAGTCTGCTATATGATCATCCAGCAATTACCTTCTTATTCCTCTTTATCTTTGGGGTTGAGTAGGACTGTTTCTGATTCTTGAGAAAGTTGATATGAATTTGGCTACCACATAATTCCCAACAGCTGTATTATTAGAGCAGAAAATTATAGTCTTTTACCAAATCTAGCACATTCTGAACACTCAGAATGCAGGCAGCACTACTCAGCACATTTCAGCTTGGCAATCCTTTCAAAAAACAGAATTTACATTTAAAATTGGCCTTTCCTGATTTGTGGTATAATGATAGGCCAATGGGGGAAAGCTTGCACTCCTCTTGTGTTTCATCTAGATTGTATAAACAGAAAGATTACATTGTCCAGAGAGTATTTGTGAGAAATATTAAAATCCACTGAAACAGTCGAAACTCTCACACATGCTTGGTACCATTTCAAGGCAAAAGGAGTCCAGGATTTTTAAGCATATAGGCCACGGTCTTACATGTCACTCTTCTATTTAATTCAGTTAATGAAACAACAACAACAACAAAATAACTGGGAAGAATATAAACCCCAATTTCTCAAGGTATAAACCAGACTCTACTAATTAGAGATTAGGATGACATCAAAGGGGAGGGCATTACCTTTCCTGACATGTTCATCTGAAGCACCTCGTACTGCCTATTATGGACACCAGAGCAAATGGACTGCATGGTTAATCCAGTGCAATGATTCCCATGTCTTCTGCTAGTCATTGCCGTGTAGGAGAAAGGGGAATATTGATCTCTGTCCTCATACGCTGCAACTAAATCCAGGCATATTATGGCCTTGCAAACCCTTGCAAAAACCCTTGCAAAAAATCTCACTACAGTGAGCCCACAAAAACAATTATCATGTCTCTGTAAACTACTAAACAGGAACAACCATCCCTGACATCATTCTGTGACAGTCTCTGCTACTCCATAAAATCCTTATAGATAAGTGCCAGACCTGGTTTTCAGTCTGCAGTAAGACCTTATGCAAATCATCAAGGCTGACACTGTTAAATAGGTTGGTGCTTGTCACAACTCAGGACAAGGAATCATTGAATATTGAGCTTCATGGATTGCATGGGTTACTACTAACAGACACGAGGGTCTGAAAAAACATTCCTCAGAGATGGTTCAGCTCATTCCGTTCAAGTACAACTTACAGACCTACCTAAGGAGCACGTTTGTTTTCATAGAGTAGGACCCACCACTTTACAGACATCCATTCAAGACAGACAAAAAGCGCTTATGTGAAAACTAGTTCTGTGTTTTTCCCCACAGATTAAATGTTACCTTATGGGATAAACATAATAATATGTTTATCTACCATAATGTAGGTTAATGTAAAATGCAATTTTAATATTTTGTGTTTCTTTCCTACTGCATCTCCTACCTTGGCTTATGTTTGTTTGGAGCGGTTTTTCAAACAAGTTTCCCCACATTGCTGACAGTAATGAATAAAGAAGCTCCAAACATGCTCAAAAGAGGTATTTGAAATCCTCCATGGCAGTATGTAGGTAGACTAAAATAGCTCACAGCACTCGGGCTATTACCAGGAGGCATGTTTTAATATGACAGACGCATAGCAGCTCATCTTCTCCAAAAGCAGGGAAGGGAGAGAAGGAACAGCAAGTTCTGTGAGCACTTTGCGACATCCCCAATTTATGTAATCCACAAGTTAATGAGAAAAAGAATATGCAGATTCCCCTGGTGAAGTCCCAAGCAGCTAATATGATATGTCCACTCTTCCTATAGTTCTTTAATTAAAAGAAAAAAAAAAACAGCCCACTAGTCACTGAAGATGCAATTAGATTTCCCTGCAGCTTCTGAATAATTTTGTGATTTTGTCCTTGACAGGAGGTACAGGAATAACACATATCATGAGAGCCAAGCCTATTTCAAGGAAAGAGGCCTTTCCTGCAAATTTTTCCACAGATAATTCAGAAACCAGAATCTGTGAATTAAGGTCAGCAAATCAAGTGACATAAAAAGAAAATGAAATCATAAGCTGTGCTGTTATAATTCCTGAAGTGGAATGCAGGACTCATAGAATCATGGAATCATAGAATCATACAGGTTGGAAAAGACCTCTAAGATCATCGTGTCCAACCGTCAACCCAACACACCATGTCCACTAAACCATGTCCCTAAGGGCCTCATCTACACGTCTTTTAAATACTTCCAGGGATGGTGACTCAACCACTTCCCTGGGCAGCCTGTTCCAAGGCCTGACCACTCTTTCAGTAAAGAAATTTCTCCCAATGTCCAATCTAAACCTCCCTTGGTGCAACTTGAGGCCATTTCCTCTTGTCCTATCGCTTGTTACTTGGCAGAAGAGACCAACACCCACCTCGCTACAACCTCCTTTCAGGTAGTTGTAGAGCGCGATGAGATCTCCCCTCAGCCTCCTCTTCTCCAGGCTAAACACCACCAGTTCCCTCAGCCGCTCCTCATCAGACTTGTGCTCCAGACCCTTCACCAGCTTCGTTGCCCTCCTCTGGACACGCTCCAGCACCTCCATGTCCTTCTTGTAGTGAGGGGCCCAGAACTGAACACAGTATTCGAGGTGCGGCCTCACCAGTGCCGAGTACAGGGGCACAATCACCTCCCTGCTCCTGCTGGCCACACTATTCCTAATACAGGCCAGGATGCCGTTGGCCTTCTTGGCCACCTGGGCACACTGCCAGCTCATGTTCAGCCGGCTGTCAACCAGCACCCCCAGGTCCTTTTCCTCCAGGCAGCTTTCCAGCCACTCTTCCCACTCCTTACCCTCAAAGCATTAACACCAACATGCACAAATCAACACAAGTAGAAAGAAACTTTATAGTTTGGCTATCTGCTTGAGTGTTACTATGCCGAAATACAATATACAAAAACATATATATTCAATGCGGTGACTACACATTCTCTGGTAGAATGGAAAGAGAAGCCCTGACGCACAGCCTGGAAAACATTACCTGTCCCATGTGAAACTCTGTCATAAAGGCATCTTCAGCTGCTGGAAGTCTGGAATGAAATAAATTTTGCAGCCCTGGACAGTGGAGCAGCTCCTCAGCAGCTTCTGTGCGCAGCACAAGCCTGGCCCCTAGCAGATGAGCACCTGGGGAACCTTGCGGTGGCAATTTAAGACACTGCTATCTGCTCTTCCCCCCAGCGGGAAGGGTGCATTGGACAGGCGACCATGCCCAAGCAGCCACCACGCCAGTCACAGCATCTCAGTCTGCACCAGGGACAAAAAAGAGATTTGAACAGAGGCAACAGATTTTGAACCATAGTAGCTGCTGAAAGCACAGACGTGTTTCAGCATCAGTCTGCTGCTCTATGTTGGGGGCAGCAGCTCTGGCACGTGTCAATCCTCAGAGGGGCAGGAGAAACTTATGCTGCTATTGCCAAATACATAGCATCCGTAAAAGCCTTAGGAAGCCCTGGGCAGAAGTTGGGTCTTCTATGGCTTCCCTGACACACTGTCCTCCAAATTCATTAAACACTGCTCTGACTCAGTTAGCAATTTAACCCAGAAAATTTGAGACATCTTTCTACTATAGCATGGCTGTGAGGGGCAATAGATCTACTCCTTCCACTCCAAACAATGGGAATAAAGTTATGGTTTTGATTTACTTTTCCCCTTTTTTCCCCTTTATTGCAGCATAACCTGAAAATAAAGGAAAAAGCAGCAACTTTAGATCAGTATCAGAGGATACGTCAGATCACATAGCTTCTGAGGAAGACAGAATGACAGCCGAGATGGCAAGGAGAATTCCCTGGCCTGTGTCACTCAGATCCCTTACATTGTTTTCACAGTTTTTCATGTTTATTTTCATACATTCTAGAAATGCAGACCTCTGCAGTTGCCAGGAATCTTAATTATGGAAGAATTCCTATTTTTGGAGGGACAACAATACAGCCCATACCATTCACAGGGTTCAGGCACTTAAAAGGAAACCATACTCCTCAGGCATGTTAAGTAGCAGGGCTAGGGAAAAAAACCAACAAGGTAGTGATGAGTTTAAAAGTTTCTGGCCAGTTGAAGTGCTAGCAAGCAAAGAGAGGCTGTAGGAAACTTTTCTGACTGGTACTCTCAAAATCTGGGTACAGGCCAAAAGGAATCGTACTGTATATGGAGATAAGATTTTATTATTAGTTTAAATAATATCTTGCCAAACTAATTTAAAATTCACTAGTTATTATTAGTTATTAGCACAACTGCAATAATACTAACACTCATAGTCCACAATAATACAGAAAAGTGTCATACAGTTACAATTGTTACATACACAAGAAATCCTCTTAGTAGTATCTAGTATCTGCACTTTTTCTATGGTATTATATTCACCCTTCCAGCATCCATCTGTTTGATGGCTTCAGTTTTCCTCGAGGGCAATGAGGGTACAGCTGATGACAAGTCATCAGTATCCTGAGGTCTTCACCGGTAGGAGTTCAATGTTCACGGTGCCAGTCCCTCCTTCCTCCTCAGTCCTCAAATCCACTAAGGGTCATTTTCATGTTTTCTTGACAGAGTCTGTTTATATTATCTTTCTTTCCTTTGGTTCCCAATTATTTGTTGGGGGTTTTTTTTGTCATTCTCTGTTACCTTTACGCTGGCTTTACCCAATGACAAGGCAGCTCTCCTGTAGTGACTGCTAACTGACTGGAACCTCCAACATCACCTTGCCTTTTCACTCTGCTACAGAATCTTTTATTTTTACAGATGGTTGCTTGCTATTACTGTAAAATAAAGCTAAACTGAAGCCAAATGATGCCATCATCACCCGACTGCTGGACAATCACAGCTAAAACCAGCCTGGCTGGGGCAAGCCCAGAGAGTCCCTTGCACCACTGTGTCGATACAAAGCCTGCAGCCTTGGACTAGGAATGACAAAAATCCTATTCGCGGGGCTGTGACTGTTCTGATCAAGTCTGATCCATTGGATGTAAAGCTTTAAAAGCTGAGAGACAGCAGCCTCTTTTACAAGTAGTGCCAAAAAAATGTTAGAGTCCATGCTTTAATGAACTTTGGGGTAGGTGGGCCTATCTGCTCTGCAGTAGCAGCTGCCATTCTCAGTGGGTTATTAAGATAATCCCACTTGAAGAGGAGCTCTTAGATAATTTACTGCAAGTCGAACCTCACTTTTAGCATCTACTCGGGGCAGCTGTAGACTAGTGATATGTAACAGGGAGAAGGTTTGGATTAAGGCCACCTTTGCAATCCCAAATTCCACTCGCATCATGAGTGGAGGAATAGTCTTCCTCTACTTTGTCACTTCATGCTGATGGGGGAAGCCATCAACAATCCCTAGGAGAAAGTACTTCCACTTACTGCAAGGTATAAGGGACTTCCCCAGAACCTGGAACAAGTTGCTCCTATCCGAAGGAATTAGTAACAGCTGGAGAGCAGACAAGGAGACCTGGCTCCAGCAGCCAGAAGATGTAATCACTTCTTTTTATTGGTATGGCTTGATAGAGTACACCTTCATGTCCTAGGCTTGAAAGCTTTTCTGAAGTGATCAGAACTCCTTCCTCACCCCCAGTAAGTGCGAGGCTGGGATTTAGGCACTGTGAAGTTTGAATATTGCATTTTCACAGAGGACATGGTTTGCTGTTGAACAAATGCCCCGTTTTGGCATACCCATACTGTGCCTTTATAACCCCACGTCTTTTAATTAGGCTGGAAAAGCTTGTTGAAAGCTTAGATCTAAGTGAATCACACTTTCCAGCGTAAATTAGGGTTGAAAGATTCCCAGTTGCCAGTAGGAAGGCTGGAAGTTGAGCACCAGTGATGGGAACGACTATGACCCAAGTTCCCCCAGGTAATTCTGAGCCTCACTCAGATTTTAAGCCTTCCTATTCCCCACCAGCTTTTGCAGATAATTATAAGGCCCTGTTATAGTCACAACATTTTTTTTTTTTTACATTGTTAATCCATAAAACACTACAAAGGAGAAATAAAAGATTGAATTTTTAAGAACTGTTCAACACAAAGAACTAAGTACGCGGTTAATTTAACAATGTCCTTTAAGTTCCCCTGATAATATATGACTGAAACCTAACAAAAAAAATTTACTCTTTATTAAGGAAATGTCCCTTGCCCTTCCCCACAGGATTAGTCTAACCTGTCTGTCTCCTTAGGATCTTACAGCTGTCTCAGATACAGAGACCTTTTAACTTGCCAGGCAGTGCAAGATCTAAACCTCTTTCCTAGCAAATGGCCTAAATAATTCTATTCTGTAAGTTATGAAAGCCTAACAGTCTCTCCTGATCTCATCTGCTCACAACTTTAAAGCATTTGAAACCTTAATAAATAAGCCTTCTCCGATTCCCACACGCATGCTACGTTAACACAGCTACCTCGATGATCAGGTCTGCAGTGAGCTTCCACAGTCCGAGGTGAGAAGGGGCGCGTGTTTGCCGCACTTTCCTGCTCTTGCTGCAGCAGTGAAGATAGCAGAGCAACAGCCCTTGCTGCTCATCAGCACCCTGACTGCAAGACCATAAAACAAGGACAACCTACATCACTTCCAGCCAAAAAAACTTAGGGACCTTTCTCTGTCACCTCAGCTCAGTGTCACCTCCCTGGGGGGCCAGCATCTCAACAAGATTTCTTTCTTACTTCAGATCTGTGTTATGTACTTTATTTTAGAAGTTTTTTTAGTTTGGTGTTTTTTTAAATGATCTTTATTGGATGATAGGCATTAGGATCCTACAGCACATCCAAAGGTAAAGAGAGAAGACGACGAGATCAAGGTTTAAGTGTGTGTCAATAGAGGGCATCTAATTATTTTTTAAACAACTGTTGTTCTTCTTGATGAGGACTTCTGGCAGTACCATTTCTCTGAGGATTTACACAGAACAGCAAAACTAACCCAAATCTTGTTGCTCTGGGATAATCTAGCTCCCATTCAGGTCCAAAAATTTGAGGATGAAGCCTGCATTATTCTCCTGTCTCCTCAGGGAAGTTAATACACCTTGAGATTCTTTTGGAAGCATCAGTCTTTACTGCCAGAATGAACTAAGAGCTCCTGTAGCAAGGGAGGTGGTGGCAAGCACTATCCAATGTAGCATGTACTAACAGAGCCATTCGTTGGGCTTACCTCCTTCAGGTGCATCATCTGCTCCCCATGAAGACAGAACATATTTCACGCAATGACAGTTTATTAGCCTTTCACATCCTACAAGGTCAGCAAAACCATCTCCAGAACCTAGGGCAAAATCATACAGCTCAATTAAGGAAAAATCCCAAATGAATCCCAGAAGATACTGAATATATCCATTTCCATTCATCTATTGATAAATTATAGTAATATTAAAGAGGGACAGCATACAGATGTTTTATTTAAGCCATTATTAGAACTGAAACTTACAGTGATTCTTTTGTTTCCAAGGATTAGTGATTGGGCTACAGACCAAATTGCCATACTGTCAACTTCCACAGCCTAAAAATTTCATCTGTATTGGAATGGTGATTTTCAGAGGCCAAAAAGCTAAATTTACTGCTAAATCAACAGAGTCCTGCTAAATTACAACAGCAAGGAATGCAGCACCAAAACTCAATGAATTGGATTTGGCTTGAATCACAGAGCTGACAACCTCTGCCTCTCAAATCACCTTTCAGCAGATCAGCAAACAGGCAATGACAGAGCCCAAGAGCATCCTAGCTCTCCTGTGCCGGAAGGGAAGGAGCACCGAGTGGCAAATGAGGATGTGAAAACCTATCAGAGCCAACCTTTCCAGAGGGCCACAAGAAATAAATCTCAGCCTCATGTGCTTGGCATCATGGATGTCTTGTTACTCGATAAATCAGAAATAGGTATTTGCTCCTGATCAGCATCTCCACTCCACTTGCATGACCACCACCTGGTTATCTCCTCCCTATCTCAGAAGTAGACAGAGTCATGCTGCTTCTTACAAAGCACTGTTAAGTCCTCCAGGATAAAGCAAAAAATCTTATTTATTATTACTGTATAACTATCAGGGGCAGCTCCCTAAGGTGATGGTGAGCCAAGAGCTAGCAGCGGCCACAACACAGGCTGGGCAGTAAGCCCACTGACAGGGTTCAGCATCACAGCACCAGAGTTGAGCGAGCAGAGTGGGGTGGTGGTAGCAACATGTCCTATCAATAGTCCAGTGATCATCAGGCAGATGTCAAGGACCAAGTCAGGTCCAAGGTCAGTTCAGGAAACCCAAACAACGATATAGGAACAGACCCAGGAACATCTACACCTACAACGTAGTGCAAAGACTGGGTCCCTAAGCCTGAGCTTCAATGAAGCCCCTAGGCCCATGGGCAGAGGATGTGGCCAGGGGTCCCAGATGAGGCTGGGCAGAGCCATTAAGGCCTGTTGTTGACAAGGCGTGAGGGCCAACAGCAACTCCAGGAACACCTTCTCAGCAAAGCTAAGCCTTTCCCACAAGAACTCTGGACTTCTTTCAGGTGACCAAGCTTCAATAAATTGCTGATTGATAAAGAAAGGCCCGAGAAAATTTTTCTGTTCAAAATTTGATCCTTGCAGGTGTTATCAACTAAGAGGGGACTGGACTGAAGTTAATTATTTGGTGCAAATTACGGACAAAGCAAGTCTGTACTGATACACTGCTCTTGAACCCAGTTGGCCATCGCAGTCCTGCTGAGATAGACTGCCCAGATCTGGCTCCAGGTTCTTCAGGATGGACCTGCACACCCTAGAGACAGAAGGACTGGGTCAGCACCAGTGTGGAGCAGCATTACCCCTGAGAGAGCAGAAGGAGCCACGTTGGGCCCTCCAGCCTGCGGGTAAATTTCACATAACTGTTGCAGAGTATCCCGAGGCTGTACAGTTTTCTCCACCACCTGCACCAATCCACATCAATAATCAGTGCAACAGACACATCTTTGCCTCTCCCAAGTTTTCTTTGGGGCAAATTGTGTCCCAGAGTGGATGGGAAGTATGTCACGGCGCTAACCTCAGCTGGAGCCATTTCTGCTCAGCTATTCCACTGTCCACTACATGCAAAGGACAAACAAGATGTCCACCTGCCACTGGTGACTGCACCTTCACTACGTACCACCACCAAGGGGTGGGAGACTGTTGCCACCTGCATCTTTGCTGGGGTGAATCATGTGAGTTCGCCCTCCTCTGCATTAGGCAAAATGCCAAGATATCAGCCCAAACCCTTTAGACTGTTTGGAGTAACTCGAGGACTCTGCCTGCAGTGGGTTGGGGAACATTGGCACAACGCGCTCTGCTGGCAGGGCTCTGGAGACTGTAACCTCTGATGGAAGGTGGGGGTTATAAAGAGCAGGGGCATAAAAGCTAAACCTGCTTCAAGCAAGCTTCAGAAGAGGCCCTTTGCCTCTAAGCTCTCAAAGGAGAGATGAATTTCACTTCTGATTGAAGACTGATGTTATGTTTTAGCAGCTACTCATCTCTGAGCAAAATAAAAAACTGATTAGAAGTCAAGAGTTGGGCACTGGCTTGAAGTTAATGAAGTTAATTTATCATAGATCCTGCTTCAAGTAAAAATAACAGACTACGTCTCATGAAAGTCTGGGATAATTGTTGCTCCGGCCCCGGTCAGCACTTCTAGAGAGAACAGCAAAATTAGTGGTCAAGGAAATGAAACGTACATAGTGATTTATATACAGCCCTGGGTAATATCAGTGAAATTAGTGAAATTAGCTCGATATATTATTTCTGCTCCTTAGGTAAATTATTTGAAACAAATGTCAGGCAAAACCTAATTCTTATATTAACTGAAATTGGCTTGAGTGAGAATGCATTTCCAGGGGTGTAAACCTGGGAAAAAAAGAATTGCAAAGAGAGATTAATGCATCATGATCTACGAGGTAAGGCAAAAGGTCTAAACAACATAAAAGTTTTCCCAGTAACGATTTGTGAGGGAATGATCTAGATGGCTTACTGAATATGTTAAAGTGCCAGAGCCTACTGAAGGTGGAGTTTTGCTCTATCAAGGCCAATGCAACACACTCTGTTCCACTCCCCCTCAAAACACTTTCTGAATGTTCACATCCTATCATAATACACTACAGAAGGAAGCCAAATGTGCACTAGTGATGGGAATTCAAAAAGGAGTCAACAAAATATTTGAGGTTCAAATGGTTCTTTGGATGTGAAAGTAACACTTGCAGTATGTGCTAAAACGGCTAAAATAGGTAGATAAGCAGTATGTGTGATTTATGAATATTCACTGGCTTGTCTACATAATAAAGCAATGTCTGCAACAAATTATATTGTTTACTTTGCTAGTCTAACAGCACAATAAGGGCAATGATGGTAAGAGATCATACTGAGCCCACAGAGATGTTATCTAATATTCAGTGCTCAGAGACAGTAAGAACTGAAGGAAGAACACAAAAGATTTTAGCATTTGGAAGGTTGGCTTTGAGCAAATGCAAAACAATTATGGAAGTACAATTCTGCCTCACTAATGTACGGAAAAGCCCGCTACACAAAGAAGAAGAAATACTTAAGAGACAAGGGATGTATAACTGAAATTCATCTTGGACAAGTTTAAGGGCAGCAGGAGCCAATGCAGTTTAATAGGAATGTAAAAGCAATACGCAAATGTCTTCTAAAAATACAACCACTCTCACAGGCAGGATTGAGAGTTCTGAAATAAAAATAAGAAAAAGAAGCATAAAGAGAAACATATTGAATTTCAAATTACAAGGACTGTTCCAAATAACTGTTGAGGTATCTTAAGAACTACAGTCACCACAGACAAAAGATAGCAAAAAAAAAGTCAATCCCTGAAGGAAACAGTGTAATACTGAAGAGGAGCAAGGAAAAAATAAAATACAAAGATTGCATTTATAGAGATGTTAAAAACCTAAGGACCTCTAAGCCAGACAAGTGACTTGCAAGTGCCATAAAGAAGTGGCTCTACTCTTTTCACTTCCAGGTGGAAGCAGTTGTGAGTAGAATGTGATTAATCAATGCAGGGCAGTAGAGAGAAACAGGAGTGGGAAGCATTAGCCGAGTTAACTCCTTTCCATTATTTTCCCATCCCAACATTTCTTTTGTCTTTATCCTCATCCAGCCACTCTTCCAAATAATCATCCTAAACAAGTTTGCTTTTTAAGACATGTAAGCACTAAAACCATAACCATTTACTCCAGTAGCACTAGCATGTCTTCAGCTGTGCGTGTACAACTGAATCCTCTGCATCCAGTTGCTGAATTAAGGCTGAATTATTATATTTCATAAGCAACGACAGAACGTCCTGACCCTCACATCTCAAAAGTGCTGCTCTGTTAAAGACAGGAGCATCCTCCTAACTCCTTGAATGCGTCTTGAAAATTATACTCTCTATGAACCAGAAAAGCATACTTAGAGGTTTTGACGTTTATGAAGATGCTGACACAAGGACTTAGACCTTGTCTCAGTCAGCTATGAGAAACTCCTTGGTTTCTCCTTTTGTGACTTACTCAAAGCAAAGTGCTCATCCATTTCACTCATCATCATACAAAAGACCAAGCCAAAATCTTTTATGCCAAGAAGCAAGATTGCTGCTGTCAGTGAGGAGTTTGTAGTCAAGAGCCAGTCCTTGTCCTAAAGAGCTTATCCTGCACAGTCATCATCGGTCTGCTCTGTAGAGGTCTGTGGGAAGAACTTGCATTTCATCTATCAAGCACCAACCACAGCAAGTGGCACAGAGTAAAAGACAATAATGTGTGTCCAAAGGAGCCAACGTGACAGGTGAGCCGAAAAATGCAGGTTCCCAATGCTGTAGGAGAGGTGGACAAGAACTGCACTGTCATTACACCTCCTGATTTCAATATGTATTGGCATCTCATACTTATTTTTAACTGGTTTAGCTAATAGTAGTGGTGATAAGAAAGAAATGCCTCAGTGTAGCTAGTCAACCCTCACCCAGGGTCAGCAGTGAGGTTTGTACAAATACTCAGGGCACTTTCATGTGCATTATTACCACTTCTATTAGGGAAGGTAGAAGGAGGAACAAAAGCAGATTTAAAAAAAAATAAACCGCTGCGATAAGAGAAACAACAATTTCCACCAGAGCTTCCTAAAGCTACTAGAATTGAGCATATAATGTGAAAACACACCTTACCATGCTTTAAATAAAGCTTCAGATGTGGGAGCTAGAGAGAGACGTATCACATACAAGAGGATGCATAACCATTTGGATATCAGTAATTAAGGAGTGCTTTCTGAAACAAAGACTTTATGATATTCCAAACAGACTTGCATAAAGCAGACAGGGTGGCTGGTTCGCTAGGAGCAGGCTGACAGCATGCTCAGCATTCCCAGCTGGTTCTGGAGCCACCAGGTACGTGCCAGTCCTTTCAAATAAAGGCTTCGTAGACAGAATCAGCGAACCTCGTGCAGAGAGTCTGACAAGCGGCACAGCTCTCCACAGGCTGATATTGCTGATGGGCAAGAGTGCACGGTGACTGTCGTGGGCTCCAGTCACATTGCGAAGGGGAAACTACAACTCAGGAGCTCCAGCTTTATGAGCCGAAACAGCCTCTTGTAACAAGAATCAGCAGGCACGCCTGAGGGCCACTCACATGTCCTTTCTTCCACCCCATGTCCATCAACAGGCTGGGTAGAACAACAGCAGTAGAGAAAAGAAAAAGAAAAAAAAAAAAAAAGATCAGATTCCACTCACTCAGATGATTAATTAAAACAAAATTCCTGTGTGGGAAGGAGAGCAAACAAAATTAAGGGACTGAAAAGGAAGACAGACCTTATGGCTTATTTTACCCACATTCTTGCTGTATCACATGCTTCATCGTTGCTCCTGTCATGACATTACCCACCAGAAAGCAGGTGGCTGAAAGATCCAGTGAGCAGCTTGGGAAAAAGAGCCCAGAATAGTCAATGGCAGAGGTAAAACCAGCAGGTGACAAGGAGCTCCCCATGCTTTGGGTAATAGTCTGTTCACAGGAGAGGGCTCCGACATGAAAAAGACTCAGAAAAAGGGGAGGGGATGGTACTTCTGCAGTTTATAGAAAAGTATAAAAAGCAGAAGCATGCTATTTTCTTAGAGTTTAAGGGTGGGTTGCAAAATAAAAGGTCATGGCTTTTTTTTAACAGCCAGAAAGCAAACTTCTCTTCACTCTACAAAGATATTAAGGCTGCAGTTCAAAGTCAATACTGAAGTTGTTAGCACCTGCTCAGCCCCCTGCATCCAGCATTCTAGTGAAAGGTCCTTGCTGACACTTACGCAGCTCTAGCCCAGTGCTGTTCCTGCTGCAATAATGTCACCAGCAATCAGTTTTCTACTCACCATCCTCCCACTGCCTCTCCCTGCATCTTCCCTTTCCTGCCTTGTGGTCCTGGGCTGTGCTCCCTGCACTGGAGTGTCTCTTCTGAGGCCCATCACAGATCACCTTTTGCCACAGATGGTCCACATTAACATTCCTCTCCCATAACCGCTTTGGAAAGACTTACTCATTTCTGAGGATCATCATTTTAAGAGTTTTGCATTATCTAGCTTGCCTCTCCCACAACTGCATCGCTGTCTTTGGGAGTATCCCTTTCAATATCCTTAAGCCTTCCCTTTCTGACACATATCAGCGTTTTCTAAAAGTCCCAAAACACTTCTTTCGCGTGCCTCATACTAAAATAGCTGCTGTCTATAAAAACAGACAATATGCGAAAGAAACCACATGGTCATAAGTTTATTCATATTTTGCTGTGGTACAAATAATCACTCTGGCACCACTTGCAGCACTAGGGATCTAATTTTCAAGTCAGAAAGACTTCAATTTAGCAGTGTAAGACTCCAGAATATGCAGTCATTCTGCAGAATTGCAGCTTCGAACTGCTTCCTGCAGATACGGCAGAATCACTAATATTCAATGTCATTTGCTGAAAGTGTGAGACAACTGAAGCATGGCCCATCTGTAATTATAAAGATTGTCCTGTCAGTGAGAAGAAAAACATTTGATTCATACATCACTATCCTCTTACAAAAATTATTCCCCATTCATCCATGAATGAAATGGGAATTTTGCCTCAGCTGACAGTCCCCAATTCATAAGCCAGAAAGTACCTCCTATCTCTCTATCATTTAAAAGCACATCCTTCAGGCCAAGTGCTGTATCCACTTGTAAAAATATACTCTTAGCTTTATAGTGTTTCAGTTAAATCTCCAATATTAGTGTGTGGCTCTATCATAAGGGAATAACTACCTAATAACTGCTTCTCCTCTCTCTATCTAGAGCAAACATTTCAGTTTGGTCATAGCATGGAAACTTGTGGACAGCAGAACACCACGGTGTTATTCCAAGTAGATAAAATTGTCTGGATTACGGTTAGTAAATTCCCTTCTACAGGATGGAAGATTATCTCCTAGAAAATATTTATAACCATCTGGGTTATCAACATATCCAAGCACACAAGTTTCGTGTGCTATAGGACCAACGCCACAGCCATCCTGACAGTGCTCATTTATCAAGGCACTAGAAAAATATTCTCATTGTCTCCATATCTACACCCCTACCACTCTTAATTTAAAATACTTACCGGTATGAGATTTTTTTGACCCTTTTTCAAATGTGAATTTTTTAGGCAAAGCTTGTTTGGTACATCTCTAGGAAACTGATTATTCAGGTTAAAAGTCCTTTATGTGGAACGGGGTTATCAGCATGAGGCAGCAAAATAGCTGCACTCCACAGCAATAAGAGCTAAAAAAGCTTAAGATCAAAGTTTGGAATATTCAAGGCAGGCAATTCTCAGCTTGTAACTCTAGATATAATTCATTACCAGAAAAGCTGAAATGAGTGAAATCATGTCCTCTCTGAAAATACCTTATGCCAGTGACCAGAGTTTTGAGCCATCTGGAAGGATGCAGCACAGATAACACCCAAGTGTACATAAAATATTTCCTCCGTTGAGCACACAGCCACCATAGCATGCAAGGAAAAGTGTTTCTGAGAAAATAAAGAAGAATGGAGAGCTAAAACCAGAAAATAAGGATAGACCACCAACTCAAAAGAAGCAGATGCTGAATGTCTTGCATTTCACATAAACACTGGAGGAAATAGTAACCAATGAAAAGCAACCAGGAGATTATATTAAGGTATCCCCAAAGTTCCTGCAACGAGCAGAGATTCCTACTCTGATATTTCAGGTTTTAATGGTATGAACATTGTTTGCCTCTCCACCTCAGAGCACACACACACACGTTTTCTGAGTTTCTGACCTTCTTCAAGCCATTTCCAGAGTGTGGTTGAACCAACAGCTCTAACACAGATCTAGATGTGCAACCCTACACTATTGCCCTTCAGATTTTTTCTAATTGCTCAGGAGATGTTATCCTTGTCCCCACTCAAACTAATGTTACATCCAGTGCTTCCAAAGGAAACCTTCACTTCTGCTCCCAACACATCTCTGGCACAGATTAAAGCCTCAACAGCTGTTCAACAGATCTGAACATAGCAAGAGAAGGAATTGGTTGAAAACTTCTTGTTACTTTACTCCTAGAAGACAAGCAAGGTTACAGAAGCATACGAGCAGGGCGCTGCATCATCGCTGGCACATCAAACCCCACAGCATCAACAGCAGAAGTCATGACCGCAAGGAACTGCAGTTCAGAGGAGATGAGGGCCAGGAGGTAGAGAAGAACAGCTCAACCAAACTCCATGTCCCCTTAGCACATAAATAAATCTTTTATCACCTCTGCCTGTTACAAAAACACAGTTAATATCTATTTCTTTGTTTCTTTGATATTAATTAGGAAAAAGGAATACCTGTTGGGCCAGCAGCTCTCACACTTCTGTGCCTCCTGCATTTTTTTTTGAGACATGCTGGCTCATTTGTTAATGCTAAAGGCTGATAAGGGTTCCTGAGTGATGGATACAGATGTTTTTTCCTTTTGATAGAAAGATACCTCCACTGGAGCATCATTATTCCCTAAAGGCGTTGGTGGTTGTGGCTCCATTTTCATCAGTATAAAAATCAAAGTTGCAAAGATTGCATTTGGGATACTAAACCCCTCCGACTCTGTCCTGACTAATTTCAGCCAATAATAGTATATTAAAACAGTATAATATAATAATAAAAAGATAAGCATGTGTACTGTGCAATGAAGCACAGAAATAGCTCAGAAAAGACTCACCAGAATCTCTTCTGACCTTCAAGATGGCTATAAAACATTGACACCAAGGTGTGTATTTTCTGTACATCATATTTTAACAGGTCAGTTTAAAGATCTCGTATGGAATAGCATGCACTGTGACATAGGCTCCATTGTGCAAGGGACAGAATCCCAAACTCAAAAAGCAGCAACTCTTCAAATATTGTGTGGAGAGCAGAGCTCTTTGTTCCACTTTCATTGACCCAAATAGGAATTGTGCTTTTATTACATCTACAGAAAGAATGCAACATCTTTCTGTCAACAATACTCTGTCCTGAAAGGCAGAGACGATCAGAGCTTTTCCTCCCTGCAAAAAATACAACCAGAAATAGCTCTCTTTCTTTTACTCATTCACAAACTGTGGCTGATCATCAAAACCTTTCAACTTCTCATTTTCAAGCTTTTCAAAAATCACAATACTTTGGGGTAAAATCACTGTCAGGTTCTGCCTTCTCCAGGATGCAGGATTATGTTTATCTTATTTTGCTATTGAACTCTTCAGTACTTCTATTGCATTTCAAAGCAGCGAGTCCTTACGCATAGCTATACCTCATGCCCTTCTCGATTATTTACGAATACGTCTTATTTAACTCCATTGTTGGATCAGTCAAGACTGGATTGAGGCAAAACATTCTCAGTTGAAGGTCCTGAATATGAAATTCAGGCAGAGAGCACAGCACACGGTCCCTGGGACAAAGCCCTTGCAGTGCCTCTGCAAGTATTTTTGACAGCTTTATTCTTAATGGTTTTATTCACTCTTCTCTTGATTTCATTTTACAGGCTATATGTTTCTAATAGGGGTCTTCCAGCCCTCTGGGATCCCTTGAAAAGTCTTTCTTCTGATACTTTTCTTTAGTACTAATACGGTTTGCTATTTTGTCAGATTTTTTCTTGCAAGTGAGCTCTTCATTGTGGGAGTAGCTTATTCTGGAATTAACAGTACATGTTCATGGCACTGAATGGCATGCTGACACCGATGAACCAGGAGCATACTGCACAAATAATATATATTAAGCAAGGGTGATAGCAAGAGGGAAGAAGCTGAAGATGTAAGGGCTCTACATTAACATCACAGGACCTAGGAAAACAGACTGCACAAACCAATATTAATCCAATAAGAGGGGGAAGGAATGGAGGACCAACACATGCTTAAAGCCAAAATTTTATGGTACGAAGGTCTAAGGTTTGTCTAATAAAAGTGGGTGTACCTACACAGGCATATACACACAGAGATGTCCCAGGAAATCAATTTTTACTTTAAAAAAATGTAAATGGGAAAAATGCTAGTGTGGATGCATAGCTACTTGATATACATGGCTCCTACAGCAGTGTAGGCACCTCTTTTTGAATGTCACCAGACAACTTTGAATCTAGCCTTATATGGAGATGGAAAGTGGATTTTATCTGGATCATGAAAAGAAAGCTTGAGTTTCTCAGCTGCAGTATTCTCTTCACCACAGAGAGAAGCCGTCTGCTCAGTCCCCATTTTCTTCTCCCTCACAACATCTTAGCTAAGCTTCTTCTTTTCAGCTGGTTGTATAAAGCTTCCTTACAAATCAGTGCCTTCCTAGAAGATGTATAGATATAGATATATATGGAATTTTTATGAAAAGAGAAAGTGCAAGAGAAAGAACTGTGCTTGGTTAATTTAAAATGCTTGGAAATATGACCTGCAATCTCAGTAGGTACAAACATACTCTCGATCAACCCAGTTGCTGATAAAGATTTCAAGTCCCTACTGAAAGTCAGTAAGCACAGGCTCCTTCTTTTAAATTATATTAAGTCGGAAGTTTGCTAGAGAAGAAACAGTTTTCTCTCTTGCTATCTTAAAGGGTTCCTCTCCTGCTTCAGTCAGACCTTGGCCAAGCTTTTCTTGCTTACACAGAACTAAATAGTTTCTTCTTTCAGTGGCAGTCTCTTGGGGAAGTATTCTTGCTCAGTCACTACACCAGAATGATTTAGACAAATGCACACAGTTCTCTACCAGCTGTACAGAAGTATCTTCTGAAGTCAAGTCATCTTTCATATAGCTCAGATGCACAAAGGCACACTAAAACCTTTCAGTTTGGTTCCCTGTGCTGTGATGCCAGAAACACCTATAAACAGCAGCTACCATTAATAAAGTGGATTCAAGATCAGTTGTAGGATAAGGAGCATTTAATCTTAAGCTTATTATTTTTAATATGCATTTATGCATAAACTGAACTGTGGTTGGTTGAACTGCAATTTGTTAAACTATCATTCCTCATTTGTATAGCACAATAATGATATATCATTCTACTCTTACAACATATGTCTACCTCATTCATTTGTTAATACAGAAATTTAACTGCATACATAATAAGCCAGTGTTATGAATAACTATATTTTTCTAATACTTCTTACAATCTAAACTTCAAAGTATTCTACAAAACTTGCTAGAGTCTCTCAACAGAGTCTTCTCTGTACGATGAAGACAACTAAAATTTATAGAAGTGAAGTGATTCACATGGTCACAAAGTAACATAGCCAGGCCTGAGGCTCAATTCAAATGGAGATTTGAAACCACAAAGGCACTCTGTATCATCACATGATTTGTAAACCTTGTGCTGAAAGAAAAAAAAGGGACATTTTACTTTTATAACTCCACTTATCACCTGAACTAAAGGGTAAAAAGTCTTTGTTTCGCATTGGCATTATGAGTCTGGAAAAATTATTTGATTCCTAGTATATCAGTTTTGATATATATTTTTTCTTCTACATTCTTTGCTTTCAGTCAGAGGTTTAGCTTTATAGAAAATAACAACCAAAGTTAGATGTGAAAAGGTAAAAAAAAAACCCTTACTTCCAAAATATGGTGATGGAGGTTTTACTAATGCTTGTCTGGCCAGGTACGAATTGTAGCCATGCTCAGAAGAGATTCAGAACATTTGCCACAAAAGTACGCACAATCTTGACAGGAACTCAAGCCATGTTGCCTTGAATCCTTCAAGTCAGTGTCAAATGTCATTCCAGAACACCTGTAGGCACTGCAGTCTCCAGAGGTAAAATACCACCATTGGGGAAAACATCACAGGAATAAAGTACAAAGTACCTATGCTTCAAAAGAGAGTCCTAAATGATCAAATGGCAGCACTTTGGTGCAGTTTTCTAAACTTTGAACTGAATGACATGGGGCTTCAAATCTTCCCAGCCTGTATCACACATCTTCAGAGCCTGCTCCTGCACTTACCAACTAAATTCATTTGTTTCAGTAGGAGCTGGGGAAGTTTTATCGTCATTAAGCTTCCACATAGGGCAAAGACACAACCCCTTGTTCTGCTTCAGCTCTGAACTTTTACCTGCCACCAAGCAGAAAGCTTCAGAGACCCCAGAGCTAAATGTGACAGAATTACAGGTCACACATTCAGTGACTTCAAAATGTAAAGACAC
The DNA here is from genome assembly GCF_964195595.1 of Calonectris borealis. NCBI lineage: Eukaryota > Metazoa > Chordata > Aves > Procellariiformes > Procellariidae > Calonectris > Calonectris borealis. The sequence goes on from NC_134314.1 coordinate 113,748,760, forward strand.
TCAACATCCATCTTGTTATTTCTTTTTTAGATAAATACTCTCAATTTTGGATCTGGGCTTTCAAGTCGAAGCACAGATCAGCAAGTCATCAAAGTGTTATCTAAACATCCAAAGCTGCCACTTATTCATACAAGCAGACAGTCAAAAAGCTGACAAAGTCAGGCAAAAAAAAAAAAATTTTAAAACCCCATTTCTGTTTTCTTATCTGGCTGAAAGTCAGAAAGACTTGAACTATCTGCTCCTGGGTGTCCCAAATGTTCATATCTCTGACCACAGGCTAGAAGTTACTGTCATCCCCACTCCTCAGCTAGGAAGTGTGATTGTACTTTAACCTACTTCATTCAAAGCTGTCCAGTTTAACTCAGTGTAACTGGAGGTTAGGCTAAAGCAGCTGGTTTTGCCCTGAAAAAGATGGGGAGAGTCATAAAGATCAGCCAGCTCTAATATGACAGGACTAGGAATAACCGGCAGATGGTTTTAAGATGCCCTAGGAACAATTACATCTTAAACCACCCTGGATGTTTGCAAAGACGAGTCGTTTCTACTTTCAGACATGCAATCAAATTCATAGCACCTAATATGGTTTAGCTAACACTGGCAATGGACACAGCCATATGTGCACAGCCATACTGACTCATTACTGCACAGTACCATGATCAGGTACACAAGTCCTCAGCATTTTTCCAACAGAGTTTAACGTATTGACATACCGTGTAATTTAGGATAGGAAAAAAACTGAGAATGACAGCAACAGGAGAAAATGGCAGGAGTACGAGCACACCCAAACGAGCTTCAGTTCCAAGTGGGACAAAGTCAGCTCATACCATTCGTGAGGGCATAGAAGGCTCGAATATGCAGGGGTTGAGGCTACAGAGAAAACTGGGAGGAAAAGAAAGCATCTCATGCTAGGCAGTGGTAGGAAGTGTTAGAGCAGCACCAAAACAGAAAGAAAAAGAGAAGCAGTAGAGAGGGAGCTGCAAGGACTGCCGGGAACCCACAGGGCTTGCCGTGAGCTCAACCGATGGAAAACAGCAACAGCGCTCCATGAAACCTGGGATTTTCATTCCTCTGAAAACTCCACTGAAAATTTTGGAACAAAACTCAGCACTCTAAATTGGAACAAAGGTTAGAAATATTGATATTCCTCTGTAAATATCCGTTGTTTCTAGGGGAAATAAAATTAATTGGCTAAAAATGTTCTTAAAAACAACAAAAAAAAATCCAGTCTCATCATCTTCTTCAACTTTTGGTGATTTGTGCTAAGTTCTCTCTTCTCCCGAAGAAATGAATGTCAAACAAAAATGCTCCCTGCCATGGACCACAAATCTAGGAACCTTGTCAGCCTTAGTCTGAGCTGAGAGTGTAACACTTTAATCGGTTTGGGAGCTTTGCAAGTTATGCTGGCTTCCACAGGTAAGGGAGAAATTCTACCCTGTATCCCTGCATCTCTGCTGTGCTGAGAAAGCCTCAGGAAAAAGCAGTGAATATTGCAGGAAGCACCTTCCTCACAGCAACACACACACACAGCAACACGAGAGGATTTTGGCACATATAGATGCGCCACTGCTGGAATACAGCTCCCAAAAGTTGCCGGTCTTCTGGCAAGGAAAATGGCCACCAGTCCCGCCTGCATAACAACACACACTATATGCTGCAATGTGAAATCCCAGCACTCTAGTAGGGAGCAAAGGATTCCCTTTTGGGGGGGGGGGAAATCAGCATGCACTCCTCCTGGCACGCACCAGCAAGAGGGACTTACCCAGACAGGCGCAGCTGGGGCCTCTGCACTCCTGCAACCAGCAAAGGGAAAACTGGGTCATCACAGTGTTAGTGTTACCTGTCCCTCCTCTAGTTTCTGAGACTTCTCTCCCCACCCCAATGAAATAAGAGAATTATAGTCAAAACCTGCCTTCTGAACACATGTAATATCACTGCTTCCAAATGCAACCACTAGTAATTAACGGAAAGAAACCCTTTTAGGACCAATTCATTTCTGTATGTTATCTTGACATCAAAAGCCCACATATGCAAGCACAGTATTCCAAGCTCTTAATTTTTTACTTAGTTAAACATTTTATTTTGCCTTTTGCGTTCACTGGCCCCCCCCTCCTCCCCTTCTTTCCTCCTTTTTGTTTTTCCCCACTCCTGAGTATCCTGGATCAAGATCACCACCAGCAGCACCATTCTGCATGCAGAGATTTGTCTTCCTGCTGTTCATTATTCGTTAACAGCACACATAGCTATGCCTTTTGACTCCTAGTTTTTGGGTTTTTTTTAAAGCCCTGTTTTGTGAAACAGAGTTTGGAGTGAAAAGGATTCATCAAAGTCATCATTATTCCACATTTATCTGCAGTGAACTATCTTTCTCATCTATTATCCCTTAAATGATCTAAAGCCTCCTATCTGCTGTGTTCCTCTTCATTATCTGCAGTTCCCCTCTCATCCGTTTCTCACCAGCACCATCTTTGTTCTCTGCCTTTCATTTTCTGTGCCGCATATCAATACTGCTTACCATGATCTAGACGTTCACAATGAGGAGTCACACAAACTATATTCTAAGTGTGATGGAGATCACAAAAAAGATTTTATGCTGCCTGTTTGGATACTGTTGTTGTTATTCAAGTTGAGCCCTGCTCTGTGGTAAACTCTCCGGCTGCTCCCTTACCTTCCAAGGTTTTTCTCCAGAAGCACTCAGGAAATGGCACTGCTAGACTATAATTAATGATGGAGAGAGACTTGACTTTCATATATCCCCACCTTCATCTTTCTCCTCCATATTTACTGCTACACACACTTGACTTTGTGACACTTTCTAATTTCGTATGTTGAACAGCATACATACATTAGACTGATACACATTTCTCTATAGCCTTGACATCATTTATTTGCAGTGGCTGAATTACCCTTGTCATGCATTTATTAGCCTTTTAGAAGATGTTTCTCTGTGAATGCATAAGCTAGCTATATTCTTTGTCAGCATTCAGCAAAATTACCACTGTGGTAAGTGGGAAGTGACTGAACTAATCCAGTTGAGCATGCTACACAACTTTCTGCTGTTTCATAGCAAGAACTTCATGCAGTTGATCAGTCATCAGGTAGCCACTGGCTTTCAGACACCAAACAGAGCTAGCCTGTCTCTCAACAACTCTAGAACATTAATTTCTAGCTCAACGGTTGCTAGTAGGATTGAAGGATTGCAGTGCTCCCTTCTACTCCTTTTCTGTACAGCTATGGATGAAATATATGTATGAAATATAGCCCAACCCACAGGAGGAAAAGCATCAAGAATACGTAGGAGGAAAAGCATCAAGAACACATATAGGAAAGTCTGTTCTAGACAAAATAAAAAATATTTCAATGCCTGTAATACTGGCTTCAGAGTCCATTGTTCCCATTCAGTCATATACAAGAGACATAAGTATTTGCAATAGCAAACAGAGACCTATGCTGGCTGTTCACACTGCCAGAGAAAAACACAGCCCAGGTATTACTCTGTCTGGATTTGCAGACTGGAAAGTTTGCTTTTTTTACCTGCCCTTACGTTTTTCATTCTCTCAGGTTTATGACTTCTGAATCTTTCTGAAAGATCAGCCACATCAGTAAAGTCTTAATGTCACGTAACAAACAGAACGACTGTGCTTGAGGAAATTTTCCTGCCCACTGGGAATTAGGCAGTGCCTTCACATGACTCAACCAAATTGACTGAAATGAAGAACTCTGCACCCCAGTCCTACCTTGCACCCAACCCTCCCGACGTTTGCTAGACAGAGGTGAAACACCCCATGTGGTGTGACCAGAGAGCGCCGGTCTGGCAGCCTTTTGCTTTGTGATTAGACGTGGTGACTTAGCACAACTTCCTTGGAAAATCATCTGGAGCTTAGATGGAAGTCTGCTTGCTGTCTGCTTTGATTTTGCAGCTTACAGGGAAGAGGGTCAGCACAGAGAAGGACAGAAATAACACAGCCTTATATTCACTGCAGAGCTACTACAGACAAATGATGCAGATTACTAGAATCAACTGGTTAATGAACTTTGCTTAAACCATTCTCACTTTAAAGTTCACTGGGGCAAAAACTGAAGACAAGTTTGTCGGGGCGGCAGGGGGAGGAAAAAAAGAAGATGGAGCGAGGGCGCATCACTAGAAAATCTGTTCTATCAGATAGCTAAGTGCACTTGCATCAAAGTTTTAAATTATCAAACTAAATCAGCACAGACATTGAAATACTGGGATGCAAAGAAAGGAAATCCAAAAGGAAAATCTCGCTTGCTTTAATTACCTCACTTAGGAAGGAGAACTTCAGTGTGAATTCAACTTCGTACTCATAAATGTCATATCCTATTCCTTCTGCCTTATAGTGGAGCTTATGATAATTTTATATCTTTCATTTGACCCCCTGGTCAAATGGTTGCAAACACAGTAGTGGTGCTCATGCCTGTATTTGCTGAGTAAAGAGACTGAAACTTGGTCCTGTCCCTATACAGCAGAAAAAGCAATAAAACCCCTTAAAGCATTTTTTTTGCTGTACATTTACACTCAAAATACTCCCAAGCAGTAGAATCCTGACTCCACCTCACTCATTTGTCTAATGCTGCTTATTTACCATTCAAAACCAGCCTGAGATATAAATTCCTCCCGTACGTGAACATTTCAGAGTGCCAGAATGTGACGTGCCTCAAAATACCAGGAGCACAGGAAACGAAGCATATCGTACGTACGGGACATGAAGTTCTTTCCAGTAGACAGAGAAGTTTGAGCGCGTTGTATTTGTCAGCACAACTTTCTCACCCAGAAAGGTGGCAGTTTTGAAGACTTCCGAGGATTTTGAACGCAGGCAGCATATGTTGCCGTTGCCACACAAATGATACTATGCTTTGTTTTTCGAAGAATAAGCTTTTGATAGCCATTGTCGAGGGATGTGGCAATCTATTTAATAAAATACAATGAGTCCAGATTTCAGCTGCTGTAGATCCTTGCTGCAACGCCCTTGATAACAATAGGCCTATGTTGCTTGGAGCAGCGCAAGTTTATAAAATCTGCCCTGATAAATTTACAATGCATCAG